>NW_014569535.1:0-84360 GCF_000743755.1 Blastocystis sp. subtype 4 | reverse complement strand
TAGAATGAACGTAAACACTGCTGAAAAGGCTATTAAGGCTTTCCGTAAGATTGTAATCAATTGAAGAGCTTATCTTGTAGTTCCTAACCCTGGTTTCCTGATGAAGAAGATTCCCACCTGGAAGCTCAGTATCAAGGACTGGGATCCTGAGGAGTTCAAGACCCAGGCCAACTGTCTGTTTGATGAGCTCAACGAGGTCAATTCTGGGGGTTTGGCTGATTTGTAGCAATATGGATGGGTTCAGGAGAAGCTCGAGTTTTCTGAGGAGCAGGCGTATCTTGCTTACAAGAAGAACAACAAGGATAAGCTGAGAGAGAAGGTTGCTGAGATGATCGTCTACGAGAAGAAGATTGCTCTCATTGAGCGTGTTTCTTCTATGGTCGAGAACTTCCAGGCCCAGGCTAAGGTTCTTCGTAAGGAGAAGAAGTGTCCTGAGGAGCTGACCAAGGATGTTGCTATTGTTGTCTACCTTGCTGATGTCTTCAGCATTCCTTCCTTCCAGCGTATTAAGCACCAGCTTACATTCAAGTATGGTGAGAAGTACATTGAGAAGATCTGCGGAAAGAAGCATGCAGGTGTGGATGATGAGCTCGTTGCTATGGCCACCTACTCTCCTGATTCCAAGGAGGTGAAGGCTCGCGCTAAGGAGGTTACTGAGGCCTGCAAGCAGCGTGAGAAGGATGAGGAGAAGGCTAAGAAGGAGGCTGAGAAGGCCAAGAAGTCTGGAAAGAAGTCCAGCAGCAAGAAGCATCGTAAGGACTCCAGCTCTGATGAGTCTTCTGATGATGAGTCTTCTGAGGAGGAGAAGCCTAAGAAGAAGTCCAAGAAGTCTAAGAAGGCTGAGTCCAGCTCTGAAGATGAGTCTTCTGAAGAGGAGAAGCCCAAGAAGAAGTCCAAGAAGGCTGAGTCCAGTTCTGAGGATGAGTCTTCTGAGGAAGAGAAGCCTAAGAAGAA
The DNA here is from genome assembly GCF_000743755.1 of Blastocystis sp. subtype 4. Taxonomy (NCBI): domain Eukaryota; class Bigyra; order Opalinata; family Blastocystidae; genus Blastocystis; species Blastocystis sp. subtype 4. Next base: position 83,406 of record NW_014569535.1, on the reverse strand, counting down.
GTCTAAGAAGTCCAAGAAGGAGGAATCTTCGGACTCCGAGTCTGAGGAGGAGAAGCCTAAAGAGGAGCCTAAGAAGGAGGAGGCTAAGGAAGAACCTAAGGAAGAGCCCAAGAAGGAGGAAAAGAAGGAGGAATCTTCTTCTGATAGCGATTAATCCCTTCGTTGCTTGCATGTTGTCTGTTTGTTGAAAACGGCACCTTGGTATTTAATGAAACGCTTCTATTTTCGAGAATACATTTTCTATTCGAGGAGAGTCAGTGAATCATGAATCGAATTGGATATCTTCTTTCCCTCAGTTTATTGATTCAGACAGTCGCTCTAGGAGTATCTTTTGCAGAATGCCATACAGAAGAAGAGGCTATTGATTGGTTGAAAGAAAAGCTTAGTACAAATGAAAAGATTGACAAGAATATCATTTCGATTGTAAGATTGGAGAAGAATGTTCATGTCAAGGCAGTTCAACGATCGTGGTGGACAGTGTCGGAACATATCGTAACTGCAGCAAAAGAACAAGAAGTTGATATTTCATCTCCTTTTGCTCGTTCTGCTGCGATTATCAAGTAGGGAACAATTCTGTACATCACCTCTAGATCCAATCTTCAGAAAATTCAGAACTTAATTAACAGTAACCGGAATGATTGGTCTGTTATCAGTCCTGCTTTCCAGTGGGCACAGGGAATGAACGACGTATGTCATACTTTCTATTTCCGACATAGATTAATGTGAATATCAAGTATGCCCATAAATGGGATACACCAGCAACATTAGGTTGTTCAGTGTCGAATATCACCTTCTCAGAACGATCCATTTATGCTGAATCAAAATGGTTGACATAGTTCATGGGATTAACCTTAGTCCATCCACAAAGAAGAAGTTTGTTCTTCGTTTGGAAATGCGCAAAGAATTGAATCCAGAGGAATGTCATTGGAATGACGCTTCTGTTGGTCGGGTTGTGCTAATGATGAAGAAGAAGGAACGAGGTCACTGGGAAAATATCATTTCTGTACTCTTTGGGACGGTATCTAACGGATAGAAAAATGAAAAGACTCCACGTAACATGCATACCTGGTGGTCCATGAAGGAGCAGTTAGAGAAGGAAGATGAAGCAACACGCAAGGCAGAAGAACAGAAACGTCAGGAAGACGATAAGAAGAAACGTGAGGAGGAGCGCAAGAAGGAGGATGAAGCGAAACTAGCTGAGGAAACACAGAAATCAGAAGAAGAAGAAAAGAAGGTGAAAGAGGCTGTAAAGGAAGCTAGTAAAGCTGAAGAAGAGGCAAGAAAAGCAGGAGGCGATGAGAAACCTGTCGAAGCTGAAGTGAAGGCAGATGGAAGTGTAAACTGATTGTGGTTATTCTGGGTAATTGTGTTTGATTGAAAACAGGATAATCCTGTATGGGTTGACGACACAGAGGACATGAATTACTGTTGGAAGTGCGGAACCATACATTCAAACAATCGTTGTGGAATTTACCAACACACTGTGAACAACACCGATCTGGCAGTGCATGAGTGTTCGGATGCAGAACACAATAACAAATGGGACAAGGTTCCACACTCTCAATTTCATTCAGAATTGTCTTTGTCATAGCTATAATTCCGAATGTGAATGACTTATACCCCGTAATACGTTGACGGAAAGCTACCTGCCAACGTTCAATTTGAGAGGAATTCAAGAAATGAAGATTGTCACGAATAGTCTAGATTTTTACACATTATCTTCACATTCATACGGCAGTAATATTCAATGGATATATCTTGGAAAGGTCATAAGTAATTTTAATATCGGTTACTCCACTTGTTATTACAGCATAGTACTAATCCTCATTTTCAATCCTAATGAATACATTACTAGCATCAGCACTAATTCGTACATTTGACAATTTGTATTCTGTCAACTGATTATTCACCTTATCCATAGGACTGGCTAAAATCGATGGAGTTAGATACAGTTCCATGAAACTCATTAGTGACTGTTGTACACTGCGAGATACACCCGTTAATCCATTGATAAAGAAATACTGAATACGATAAGGAATTGCTACACACAATGAGTACAATGTGAAGATTGGAAGGTGAGGAAGTGGATCATTTAACAACAAGGGAAGTGGTTTTAATATTGGCATAGGAGGCTATAAGGATTAATCATGGAATACCAAAAATACCCGCGATTTTGATGATTGAGATGTGGCTGGAATTTGATGAATGAGATAGACTAAAACACGTTGCATCAATTTAGATTGATTCAAGTGTGTGATTAAACCCTCGATTTCTGCCATTGTTGATTCAATCCGATAATCTTCTGCTTTCTCTTCTTCTGTCATTTCATCTTTCTTCTCAACAATTTTCTCCATATCTTGTGTCTTCACAATCACTTCTGACACAATGATGAAAAATAGGAGTATTTCTGTCATATGTTCTTCATTCACAATACACTTCTCACTGAGTGTCTTGCATATTCTAAACAACACTTTCATATCACATTCTGGATATCAATCCATTCACCCTCACTCACCTGATCGCATGGCATACATGATGCCAACAGTAATATCGATCTTCTGTTGAAGATCATAACTCCAGAATCCTTTCAACCACTCCTCCAGTGTCGATTCAACCGAGACGGTACTTCTATTTATTATTCTCAGAACAAGGGCGTTACAAAGGAGGGAGTTTCATCCAGATTCGTGTAAGGATATGTCGATCTCTCTGATCAGAAGGTATAGAATAGAACCGTTTTAGATGTGTGAGAAGATTTGTATTGAATGAGAGAATTAAGGCATTGTAAGTACCTTCAGGAATGGTGTAACCATTCAATGAATGAATCGTAGTCATATGCTTGATAATCAAGGTTACTAAGAATTACTGAACATCTCAAATACCAACAGGATTCAATATTCGTTGTAATGCTGATAGGTGCTAACAGAATGATAACATCCCAGAGTTCTCCTTCGTATAGTTCATGAAATGAATCATTTTTTGGATATGCAGCTAACAGACCAATGAGGAAGCGAAAAATGCAATCACAAGTAGATTGTTTGAGAAGAGAATTATTGTTTAGTTCTTCAGCCCATATCGTCGAAGTGCTGGCACCTGTGAGGAAGCGAAGACAGACAAGAAGATGAGAGATGATATGAGTGAATGAAGATTGTGACTCAGCTGGGAAAGTCACAAATTTGTTCATGAGAACTGAACACTGATTCAATTGTTGCTGAAGCACAAGCAAAGACTCAGAATCCGTTTCCACAGTTTCTACCAATTGTTGAATCCTTTCTGTCATGCGCTGATTCAGAGATTCGACAATACTATGTGTTTGTCCTCGTTCTTGGAGTGAATGCAATTGATGCCAAGTTTTCTTTACTACACTTTGTTGCAGTTCGGTTGGTGAATCTGAGTCCAGATATGTCAATACATCTTGAATGGAGGCCAGACGAAGCAAGAGTTTGCGACCTGTGTGAGCAATCATACAATCTATCATACTAATCAAGCAATCATGTCTTACGCTTGGTGGTTACTGATAGAGAAAGGAAGAAACGATATGCCTGAATAATAGACTCTACAGTCATTCCAGAGAGAGATGTATCAATCATCTTGCTAGAAATAACACTCCCTTTCATTCTCCAACTTATTATCCACCTCTGTTAGTGTGGATCGAATGATCTGCCCAAAGAGATTGATATGAAGAGGAGACTCCAATAATAACTCCACTTGATTGACAAGGTGTAACAATAACGGGAATCTGATCATTATTCACATCCATTCTATATACTCTTGTTCCTGATAAACTGTCTCCTTCCAGAATGAATCACTCTCCAACAGATTACGAATTGGCTCAAGATCAGTTTTCACACACTGAATGAGATAAAGAAGCATTGCGGTTTTTGTCTTTGTTAGAGGAGATCTTAAACCGTTGACAATGTGCTGAACGACAAATACGAGAACAGAACCTGTTATCACACTCTCAACCTGAGTCAACACCTCCTCATTTCCATTCTCCATTTCATTCAATACTTCATCTCTACAAGTCACTTACTTCATTCACACTCACAACACATAGTCGATTATCTGTTTCATAGCATCATGCATCACTTGACAATCACGAATAGAAGCCACTCTTAACACATCTATCCATCGTTGACCACTAAAACTCTTCATATCTTCAATCATTTGTAATAGCAATGCATCACAATGACAAGTCTCACAATTCTCCAGTATAGAACACACATACTCCGAATCCTCAAGATTGGTTGTCTCCACTACTACACTTTCGATTGAAGGAATCACATGGAGCAAAGTTGGCTTCATCAGCAGAGACAGTAGAAACGGACCTCGATTGTCAGTTAAACCATTCACCATCTCCATGATGGAGTCAGTGAAAACACGAGCCATTGATGAGAACGAAGCGATTGACTCGAACGAGATGACAAATGTAATCATTGTATTGTATAGAGAGAGATCTATTATCATATTCCTTCTCATATCCTACAGTGATCACGAATCGGATTGATAGAGATAATCTGTTGAATCACTGAACGGATCATGATTGATAGTGAATCATTCTTAATGAGATTTGTTCCAATAATGTCTCGTAGGTCACTATTTATCATTCCTTTTCAAATTATCAACGGATATACACGCATCATCATATTGAAGAAGGCGATCACATGACGATACATCATACAATCAGTCTGTTCATTCACATACAATTGGAGAATTGTAGCTACCATCTCCTGAAGAAGACTTGTTACCATTTCAGAATGATTCTGATAGAGCTCTTTCAGTAAAACCATTTGAAACTCAAGATCTGGTTTCTGAAGATCACTGATCATCTCCATGAAATGAGGCACCAACCACTTCGTGAATACGGAAGGAGAGAGTGATACTAATGTGTTGAGAATATGAGGAAGCATTGTCTCTGCAGTATGGGATGATTGCTGCAAGAAAGTAGGAAGAGCAGTAGCCAGAGCATCAGCAATCGATGCATCTTGTGTGTTTACTGTGATGGTAGCAACAATACAATTGTAAACACATAGCATTCGATCGGTAAGATCAGGATTCGTAGCAACTTCGGCAACTGTTTCATAAACTTTCAGACCCCAGTCAACAACTGACAAAGATTGAGGCTCAAGAAGAACTTTGGTAATAACTCGAAGTACAATATCAATGCTATCACACAGAACTTGATGAGAAATGTCACCTCTAGAATGAAACTCAAATCCATAGTTCACCTTCGCAATTTCTGTGTGAATTCCTTTGTAAATTGGTTCATATCGATAGACTCATAGATTGCCGGATACCTAGACTAATACATAGAATCAAACGATACCTCATAGAGAGAGTCATCCATAGAGCTAAGATGGTATTCATGTGGTCCTTTGTTACAACTCCCTTCTTTGGATCACCCATAAACAGAAGCTGACGACACTGCTTCTTTAGTTTGGATATGGATTGAGGATGTCTCTCTGTGATGGCTGACCAGGGGACTCGTTTTGCCAATTCCATAACCAGAGTAAGTAAGGAAGCTCGACCTGATTCCACAATATCAGGTACGGCTTCAATCAGAGCTGCACTGAAGAGGTCTGTAGCAGTAGCAGTTAGGGGGATGGGACGACGAAGAAGAGTGATGTATGTTTGATAGCAAGTAGTTCGCAGGCGGTCCAGAGACTCATCAATGGAATCTACCAATAAGGAATTGAACCAAATATTACCAATCTCTTCGTGATGACGATTGAGGAATTCAGCATCGACAGACAGGAGTGAATGGGCTCGGTTGAGAACCTCATCATAGTATTTGGTCAGAACATTCGTACGACGATTCTCAGGAATCAATTTCTATGCTAAAAAAGGAGATCCATACCAACATAAAACAAGTCAGTGCAAAATGATTCGACAGTCGAATTTACATCTGCCATGTAGATCTGAAGTGCGACGACAAATTGCTTCACAAACTTTCCCACCTCTAGACCCAGAATGGTACCAATACAACTCAAAACTAGTATTTACGACACTCCACTCAATTTACGCTTGTTAACTTCTAAACGAACTTGGAAACTCTGACAATACAGCAATTCATTGTAATAAAAGCAAAATGAAGGCATAATCTCAATGATATCATTTACAGAACACTGAGAGAGAATCTCTTCCATATCTTTCAGCGCCTAAAATGTATCCTAACATGAGTAATTACACGCAGTCGGGTAACCGTACTTTTCTTCGAAAGCAACTTCAGCTGTGTTCGATATGCAGTATTACTTCCGAAATAAGTTACACATTGAGAGGAAGATTCCGTATTCGAGGAGGAAGAAGTGATGTCAAACGTAATTCCATTCAGTAACTCCATATTCACAGCTCCAGTGGCAAGAGAAGCCACAAAGTCTCCCGAAAGACTGCTCTTAGCTGGCCCCTTGTCTCCTTTTGCTCTTCGGTTTCCTTTGGTACTCATTGCACCGTTGATAAATCAATAATATAAGAAAACTAAGTGGAACCTTTCCACGGTTCTTCGTTAGATTTGACGGCAGAGTGGATCCCTGGTTTTCATTTTCCTCATTTCCTTTTGACACGGTAGACCCGGTTTACCAGAATTGCCTTTAATTAGTGTTCAGTTCAGTGGTAGGGTTATTTCCAGGAAAGTCGTTCCTTGAAGAGACAATGAGTATAAGAGTCCCATTCATGTTTCGTTCTTTCATACATAGTCTTCTAATCAGAAGTATGTAACTAGGTATTCTGTATTGAGAGCCGTTGGAAAAGGGACTTTTGGAGTGGTTTATGAAGCTGAAGAATATGGAACAGGTCGGATTGTTGCAGTAAAGAAGGTTTTCCAAGATAAGAATTACAAAGTCGATGTTGTCTCTGTCTTTGATTGTGTAGAACCGGGAACTGTCGATCATGAAGATGTTGAGCCACCCCAACATTGTGACTCTTTACAACTCCTTTTACTCGGAAACGGAAAATGTAGAGTTGTTCCTAGTGAACTTAGTTCTAGGGCGGAGAATACTTGCATCTCGTTATGGAGTACATTCCTGAGAACCTATATAAATATAATCGCAAGTTTGTCAAAGCTAGATCCTTGTTACCTCTTATCTATGTCAAAGTAATAAAAGTGAATAGAAACGATCCATAGCTCTATACCTATCAAATGTTTAAGGGATTAGCCTACATGCATAGTCTAGGCATTTGTCATCGTGATATCAAACCACAGAATGTCCTGATCAACCCCAGGACTCATGTTGTGAAAATCTGTGATTTTGGAAGTGCAAAACGCCTTACTCCTGATGAGTCCAATGTCTCGTATATTTGTTCCCGATATTATCGCGCTCCAGAGCTAATCTTCGGTGCAACCAACTATACGGTAGCTGTAGACATTTGGAGTATGGCATGTGTTATTGCTGAATTGTTAACCGGACTCTCGCTATTCCCTGGGGAGAATAATGTGGATCAGATGGTCGAGATTATCAAAGTGTTGGGAACACCCACAGCAGAGGAGATTCATGAAATGAATCCCAATTATCACAACTTCAAGTTTCCCAATATTCAGAAGAAAGACTTCCCAGAAGTCGATTTGAATGAGAGGAATGAGAAGTAGGTCTTTGCTCAGTGTCACGATGCGGATGCAGTGGATCTGATGAGCAAGTTGCTGGTGTACATTCCAGGAAAGCGGCTGAAGGGTGAGATTGGATAGGAAAGATTATTGATAGCATCAGAGGTGCTGCAGCATCCCTTCTTCAGCGAACTCCACTCCATTACTGTACTTCCTGATGGTGCTCCTCTTCCAGAAGGGCTGTTTCAGAATTGATGATTGTATGATACACATAAAATGGTTTCTAATAGAGTTTGTTTGACAAACAATGAATTCCTTATGTAGATTCTTCACACTGAAGTAGTTGAGCATCTCCAGCTCCAACTCATGCAACTCCGGGCTACAGAGAATCAAACTGTGCAACGGTGCTCCAAAGTCTACATCACGCAGTTCCTTCAGAGTTCCAAAGCAAATGAACTGGTCATCCTGACCTACTCTAGCCAATCCCACAGCCAAGGAATCAGGAGTACATACTAAAATCATAGTAACAAAGAATGCGTACCTCCCTTTCCTCTTTTCTCCTCGACCTCAAGAAGCTCATCAATTGCTTGATTACAAGTCATGAAACGAGGAGGAAGATAAACAGTTCGTCCTTTGACAAGTTCTTTGAAATCGGGTTCTTTGACCTTGATATCTAGACATCACAGAGTGGAAACAGAGGAACCGAGAAGACAGAGTGTATGAAGCTTCATATCTCGATTCTGTTCAATTCGTTCATAGAAACTATCGGGTCTCCAGGTTTCCGTGAAGAAGCAGAGAGAGACAGTCTGTCCGAAACGATATAGTTGCAGACCACAACAACCGACTGCATTCATAATTGATGCATTGTGGATCACCTTGATAGGAATATTTCGCTCCTTGGCACGAATCCAAAGGTCTGAGTGGGTGGTTGCTCTAGAGGATGATTTGCACCAACAGTTTGTACCCAAATACATCACCAACAACTAAAAAGGCAGTGTTGCATACAGCAGCACTATCAAGAATGGTCTCAGCATTTGATTCCACTAAATCACGATCAGCAATAATAACCGGCTTTCCAAAGAATTCTTCCTGTTTATTAGACCATTTGAATTAGAAGTACTAGCTTTTTGGGTTCAACTCCGAGAACCGATGTGTAATTCTCAAGAAAGACCTTCTCACAACTCTTCACAGCTTCTAAACCTCTGACAGTAATGTCTTTCTCGTTTCCAAGACCCAAACCAATGAAATATAACATTTCTATGGTTGACATTATCAGATAGAATGGTCTATGATGTTCATTGGAAGTGAGATGACTATTAAATTATAGTAAATGGAGAGTGATACTCCATTGTTGAGAGTCATATCCCCTTCTCCATATCCCTTCAAAAGGAGTGTGATATGGATAAAAGAACCAAAGTTTATTCATTTCCTATTTCTGGATGGACAAGTTGTTCAAGTCGCTCAAGACATCGAAGAGAAGAATCAGTCAACAACTGAAAGTGGCAACAGGAAAGTCCGACACTACCTCAGATGCTACGTTTGATCTTGCTTATCGTCGTTTCTCTGATCTTGAAGATAATCTGAAAGTACTCAGTTCCCAGTGTGTATCTTTGATTCATAATGTGGATACATGGTGTGATACCAATCGCAAACTCGCTGATGAGTTGTTGCGTTTTACGCAGAAGTCGGATATCCAGACAGAAGACATGAACACATATAAGGAAGCAATCAGTAATTTGCATACAGCACTTCAGTCGGAGTATGATTACACACGACGATCTATCATTTGCGTCCTACGTGCCCACATCATTTCTCGTATTGAGAAGCTACTGAAAGAGGATTTTGCAGAGGTGGAAAAGATTGTGAAGACTCGCAAGAACATTATCACTGATTATGATTCGCATCGTAATCGTTGTAGCACCTATGAAAAGAAGGGAGATTCTAGCAATGCTGAACGTTTCCGGATGAAGATGGATCATGACTATGAAATGCTCCAAGAACATACAAAGTATCTGGAAACAAGGTTTGAAGAATTGATTGCAATTGGAGCATCAATTCTATCAAGTGAAACTGCCACACTGGTTGCTTGTGAGATGTACTTGGTACAACGTCAGCATGAGGCTATGCAAACGATTGCTTCCAGTTTCGCACAAACATCGATTCGTAGTGTGATGCAGTCGGTTGAGGATATCTCTGAACGAGTGAAGATGGGGGAGAATGTGGAGATGAATTATGTCGCACCTGAAATCTCTATTCCTTCCTTCCCCTATCATGAACCTCCTGTTGTTACGGACTTCAATCCAGTTCTCTACCAAGAGGCGAAAGCCTATTCATCTCCAGAGACAAAGACCCAGCCATTGCCTCCTGTTCCTGTAGCTACGACGGCTCCTCTTCATCGAATGGTTCGGGCTCTATACTCTCTAGATACGGGTACATCAGGTGAACTTAGCTTTAAGGAAGGAGATGTCATTGAAGTTCTGAAGGAGGATCCTAGTGGATGGTGGGAGGGTCGTCTTAATGGAAATATAGGTCGTTTCCCAAGCAACTATACGGCTGCTGCGTTAACTGTTTGTTACAAACATATTGCGCAATTCAAGGTCGCACCTCCCATAGACATATACTTCTATCCAAACCTGCCGTTAAGATACCATTCTCGTTCCAGTCGCATGCCCAAATCATCTTGTTGTGTCCATTTCCCATTCCTGACAGAATCATCAGTGGATCTCCTTGTGATGAATAGATTCTATGTTCTATATCTCCCGGAGTTCTTACTCTGCTGAGGCATTTCTAGATGGAAGACATAACATCTCCTCTTCTGGACTCTGACAGAAGTGGTTCATTACATAGGAAGTATGAATGGTAGTTAGACACTGTTTTGTCCTCCAATCCCATATCTACTTATCATTGTCTTCTCTCACACACACCTTCACTGTACAATCATCACTCCCACTGATCAACAACGAAGGATTCTGCTTATCAAATATGACATAAGAGACACTCTTCTCATGTCCATGAAGCACCGACAACTACGTATCATTTGGTTCTTCATCGATCACCATAAAGGAGGAAGTACGTGTATCCCATAATCGGATTGTCTGGTCCTGAGATGCTAGAAGTGACCAAACCTACTGAATCATACACGAACAGAACACATTCTTGTTGGAAGGAGACGGAGCAATACTCGTTACCGTCCCGTCGTGACCCGTTAGAGTTAAAACGGGTTTTGTCCAATCGCTCATATCCCAGAGTTTGATAGTCGTGTCTTGACTTCCTGAGATAACTTGACTACCATCACAACTCCACTCTCCCACCATCACATGTCCTTGATGAGAGATCAGCTTAGCTAATGGCTTGTTCAACACAGGGAGATCGATGGAAAGACGTCGCCGAGAGGAAGAGTGATGGAGAGATTCTCCATCCTCTTCTCTAGAAGTGAACTATTCAATGAAGACTCTACAATGACAATTTTGGTGGATTTGGAACATCAAGAGGCTTCCAAATATGACATGTCCGATCTCCTGAAGTCGTACACATGAGACTCTGAGTCGGATGGAATCGAACTGAGTTGACAGATCCAGAATGACCACTATAAACCATAAGGGGATTGGCATTTTTCGATTCGTTGTCCAGTCGCCACAATTTAGCAGTACGATCTGCTGATGCAGAGGCGAAGAGATTTCGTTTCTCTGAAGATGGATTCCATCGAACATCCCAGACAATGTCCCTTTTGGATTAATCTTGCAACCAATAGATACCTATGAGCCATTCGTTTTGAACAAACTGGATCACTTTCAGTAGATCGGAAGAGAAAACGGTTTGCCTACAATTGACAGAATCCACGATTCCTACAGTAGCTTTCAGTTTTCCAGTCTTGATCCACGAAGGATTCTTTGCTATTTTGGTTTGATTATCTGTTACCACGCTTACATCGTGGTTGTCCTGGATTATCATTGTATCTTGTTGAACTATTCGAAAAAAACAATAGATATTCCTTACGTTTGATGTTCTCCTCGGAGAGCTCCTGGATTCGTCTTGTGAGTTCTTCTTGTACCGCAGAATTTAAATCAAGGAGCTCTTTCAACGAGAGCTTATCTAGGGGCTCCATACGAAAGAGAACGCAAATCTGTGGATTCTTAATATGCCAGAATTCCTATGTTTCAATACCAACTGAACTGATAGGTCGATTATAGAGTCATCTTAGTGTCTTTCTTGTGAGAATCACACTTTCAGCTAACACCCCGGGAGTCTCGTCGCTACATCTATTTAAACTGGTTGAGGAATTATACAAAAGATGAACTATTATATCAAATAATAGATCCAAGAACCAACAGAAATCTGGCTTTTTTTGTGAATTCTAAAAGAAACTGGGCCATTCGATTCTAAGCATAACCACGACTTATAGATTTCGTTTGTCCCTACTTCCAAGCATACAATGGTAGGTAATTCTTACTATAGAATCGATTTAACAGCTCTCAGGACTAACAGAAAGGGAATGAGTGGTTCTGAGTCACTTCTTCTAAGAGTCGTTCTAATGTCTCTTGTAGGTGTTCACTCGTTTCGTTGAGGTTGGTCGTGTCGCTTACATCAACTACGGACCTGACTTTGGTAAGCTGTGCACAATCGTTGACATCATTGACGGAAAGAGAGTACTTGAAGGTTAGATTAGATGATTTTCTAGGTTCTCGTTGATGGACCCTCTACTGGTGTCAAGAGACAGCAGATTACTGTAAACGGTTCTTGTTGCATTTTACCTTTGTAGGTAGCTCGTCTGTATTTGACTGACTTTGTTGTTCCTCTGAAGCGTGGTGCTAAGACTACTGAAGTGGATGAGGCTTTCAAGGCTGGCGAGGTCGAGAACAAGTGGAACGAAACTGCTTGGGCTAAGAAGCTCGCTGCTCGTGCTAAGAAGGCTTCCATGTGCGATTTCTGCCGTTTCAAGGCTAGATTCGCCAAGAAGCACTAAATGCGATTTATGAACAAACGAATATTGGTGTGTTTATTTCAAAGACACATATAGACATCTACTGTTAACGTATTTCCTCTTCAACAAACACCTCACGAAACAGATCATACTCTAATAACCGCAACAACGTGTGCTATATAGAACATAAATTAAAGAAGAGAGGAAATATTGTTCGGCAACTCCTCAATCGTGGTATGGTAGAACTGTTCAATATCTTCCATCATATCCTTGTCTGCATCCAAAATAAAGTTGATTGCTGTTCCCTTTCTACCATAACGTCCCGAACGACCAATACGATGAATGTAGTTCTCACGATCAGTTGGGAAATCATAGTTAATAACCAGCGACACCTGCTGGACATCAATACCACGAGCCAGCAAATCAGTCGTGATCAACACACGTGTAGCTCCAGAACGGAACTCCTTCAGAATACTGTTACGAGTACCCTGTTCCATATCTCCATGAATCGACGACACTGTGAAATCTCTCTCCTTCATAGCCAATGTCAGCCAGTCCACCTTTCTACGGGTATTGCAGTAGATAATAGCCTGAGCGATAGCAAAAGACTCATACAGATCGCACAGAGTATCGAACTTCCAGCTCTCCTTCTCCAGGGGTACATAGAACTGCTTAATACCTTCCAGAGTCAGCTCATCCTTCTTCACCAGAATACGTACAGGGTCACGCATGAACTTCTTGGAGATTTCCAGAATGTCCACAGGCATAGTAGCAGAGAACAGAGCAACCTGAACATCCTCATTCAGAGCACGGAAAGCGTTGTATATCTGCTCCTTGAATCCTCGGCTCAACATCTCATCAGCCTCATCGAGACAGAACAACTTGCAATGTCTCAGATCCAAATGGCCACGCTGAACCAAGTCATTTACACGACCAGGGGTACCGACAACAACCTGAACACCATTCTTCAGCTTCTCAGTATCCTCCTGCACAGCAGTTCCTCCAACGCAACAGTGCATGGCAACCTTCATACACTTCGACAAATTCTCAAGGACAGAGAAAATCTGCAGAGCCAGCTCACGAGTAGGAGCCATAATCAAAACCTGACAGTCTTTGTTGTTCAGATCCAGCAACTGAAGGGCAGAGATACAGAAAGTGGCAGTCTTACCAGTTCCTAAGAATCAAGTTTTCTGTCTCATCCATACCAGACTGAGCCTGAGCAATCGTATCATGACCTTCAAGGACAGGAAGAATAGCCTTCTGCTGAATGACGGAGGGTTTCTCAAAACCATAAGCATAGATACCTCTGAGAAGATCTGTATTCAAGTTGAGGTCATCAAAGTTCTCCACTTCTTTATCCCAGTTAGATTCAATGTCGATGTTGTTATCGACAGTAGGAGCGTCTATACTTTGGTAAGTGAGTCTGTACACTCTTTTTATTTCTCACATCCAATTGCTAATCAACCTACTCGTTTCAGCCATTAGAAAAATGAATGGTTGAATGGTATGTCATTTTCATGGAGATTTCTGCATAGCGTTACGGCAGAATCTAAATCACCGAATTATACCTATTATTTCTTCCTTGATTAGTGTTTCATCCATTTGTTCCAACTATTATTCTCATTAGGATCAACAAACATATTTATCTAGTCCTTACGAAATTTGTTGATTTGGGTATTCAACACAGGTACATACTCCAGTTGATGTCCGGAACGGTTTGTCCTTGAAACAACATACACCCTCCTGATTCGTTTTTAAATACTAGATGTTACTGACTCCTTATTTCCTCACTTCCAGAATCATCTCTACCATCTTCTTCTTATGCACTTGATTCGGTGTTGCTACCTCTCCAGAAATTCCATCAAACTGTATCCGTTCTCCAACGAGAGATCCTTCTGGAGGTCGAATAAGGGCTCCTTTCAAGTGGTCCGGTGTTGAAGCGCACAAGAGCATTCCATTTGATGGGTACCCAGCTAGTTTTCTTGTCTTCATATTGCACATTACACACACAAGTTGACCTACAATCGATTCTGCGGAATGAAAAGCTCGGATTCCAGATCCTATACTGCGAGGCGACGTCTCTCCTACATCAACTCGTTCACATATCAATCTACTATAAAGAGAAGGATTAAACTTGACTTATCACTATCTGGATGATTCCAAGCTTCAACAATGCGTCCAACTCGAATATCCAATTGACTCAAACAGTCTTCAGGAGATAGAATCGTTGATTTCTGAGCTGACGTATCCTCTAATAGTCATCAATTTGGCCAGCAGGTGACTATGCTTCTTTGGCTTTAACTGAAGCTGCGGTGGTGACAATGGACATGAACGAACCTGCTTATCACTTTGGACACGCATATAATAGGAAGCCAACGTTTCAGCATTAGAGCCGGACTCTAGAGTCTGCTATTCAATGACAATCATACCTCTAGAATACCATTAATGGTGACAGAAGGTAATAAACACAATAATCAGCTGTTGATAATGACCGTTTAGAAGGAGTCAGAAATGATGCAAGAGTAGGGTTTTCAGCAATATTCTTAAGAACCTCCCTAGCATCCTTTGCAGGTTCCTCGCACATCTTCAATTCATTGATGAGTGAATTCACCTACAATTAAGAATCCTTATTCCAGAACTACTGTGTCCAATTCTTCACCATTCAGAAAGTCTTTTAGTCCATTCAAACCATCTAATCCATAATCTCATCGTCATTCTCAAACTGTTCGCTGTTTCTGTCTTTCCTACTAACATTGACAGATACTGAAATAGTGACCCATCATCAATCTTGCTTGCTATCAATCTACTTGTGGAGAAGGATTTCAAGTATATGGGACACCGAATGAAGAACTGTAAAAGAGGACGACCAGATCGATTAAAGACAAACATAGGAAAAATGACAATGAAAACTACACGGTCGAACGATTCTGTAACTGTTGTTCTGCAGCTTTTCGCAATCGTTCCATTGTACGAACTCCATAATCAGCTGACTACGCAATCAGACTTTCAATTCACTTCTACGCGTTCAAAATCCTTATTAACATCTAGTGGGTGCACTACAATCACACGTAAACTCCTATTACTTACATTCTGTATGTACTGAGTGTTCTCTTTCTCGGATCAATGCTTCAATAATCATCGCATTTTCCTGATGAATCTGAGAAATCCGTAACCGTCGTCTCTCTTCCTCGGTTAGTTCTCCTTGACGCCTTCTCTTTGCTACCAGTTACATTAGTTGATCATTTCATACCAGCATCTTCTCGAGCAAACAAGGATTCTGTCAAATCACGTTGCCTTTTGTCCATCTTCTCCTTTCCAGCTTTCTTCATAAGCATTGCTTTGTGTTTTCGGTCATATATAGTTCTCTTTGCAGGATCTAGCAAGATCTCCTTAGCTTCCTTTATCAATTTGAATAATTCAGCTATACATTCACTTAAACCCTAGACAACATACTTGCATTCTTATTGCCCTTGTTCTTATCTGGATGATACTTCTTGGCTAACAGTCGGTATGCTTTGTTAATCGTTCTTTCATCACTTTCAACTTCAATTTCAAGAAGAGAATAGTAATCTTTGAACTCCTCCTTTGGCATTTCTGAAATAAACTATCGAATTATTATTATAATGAGGGAAATTTCTATCATTTATAAACTGAATAAGAGGAGGTCGTATTTGGATGACGTAAGTGTTTCTGCAGCATTGTTTGCATATATTGCTTACTGGATATAGTATGTGGACTCAAAAGAAACAAGGACGGTAATTATTCTGTTTCATTTTGAAGGAGTTTTCTTCCTTCTTCTTCTAATTCGGGAATGCCAAGATCGAGAGTTTCTCTTGAGATCTCCTTTGACAACAGATACTATATAAAAGAGCAACTTCAAACCATACACTCACTTCTTCAGCTACATCAAACAATATAGGATACTCAAGATTCTACAAGTTACTATCTTGGAAGTTGTAAGATACTTGAATCCAGAGAATATACTTATCAATATAGAGAGTATTGAGAATGTACTTCCTTTCTGAGAATTTCATGATTTTCTTAATCTATACATCACATAAATTACGAACAATGACTTCAAGAAGACATTTTAGTAATCGTCGTTTTCCTAATTTCAATATGACGATACAATCCTTAACACAGAGTCTAGCCAGGTCATATCGTCTTAAATATGGATAAATCATAACTCTCCGAATAAACGCGATTAGAGTGTTCCGAAGAGATGAGGAGGGAACAAGCCACGAAAGTGTTGGAGACAGAATCGAAATAGTCCATGCAGATTCTGGCGTTGGATCCTGTTGAGTCATTCGGACATCATAACAATATGCACACAAAATATCAACTAACGAGAACAACGCCTGATTCATTCGTTCAGGTGGCACCGTAGTATTAACATTCTTGATAGAAAGAAGAAGTTCCTTCTCATCGGAAGACAAATGGCAATGGTGTTCATCTTCTTCATGACTGATTCTCTAGCTATGAAATAGAACCAACAAGAATACAAGTGCCTGATTCTGACGTTTCATTAGTTGAGAGAGAGAGTCCTTCTCTGTAGGTTCGTCTTTGTTGATAAGAATCAGAGATTGAGGAGTTTGGACCTCGAGTATTTCATGAGATGAAGTCGATTCTGAAGATGGTTCAATCACTTCAACTAAGGCATGTTGTTTCTGTAGAGGAACAACAGGCTGAGAAACAATTTGATTGGGACTGATAGAGTTGGTACTTCTGGAAGATGAAAATGGATCAAAAGATGAATGCGGTACTATAGGTTTCACGTCGAGTTCTTTTAATTCCTTTCGGATAATGCGATCTGCTTTCACCCATTCTGGGAGGAACTGTATGAATGAAGGATCTAGTGAACAGAAACCCAAAGGATATCAATAAACTCTTTGTATAAGTAATCTTCTTTACCATAAAAGTAATCACTCAAGTAATGATCTGAATCAAACTTGGATTCCTCCATTTGTTTCATCAGTTCTACTATTCATTCTTATTACATTATACATACCCCAAGGATCCACTGTATTCTCATCGGGAACAGGATTCTCAATAATGTCACTACAATCCTCAAAACTGTGGAAAACGTTCTCAAATAGTTCATTGAAACCATACTTGCGATATGAGCTTGTGGAAGCAGCTACAGTAAGAAACAGTGACTCTTCTTACGTTCTTCTAACTCTAACAGATCCTTCGACATCTCTTCTTTGGGTTCTGATATTTCCTCGGAAACAGCATCTCCATCCACCTCTTGGATCAACGGACTATTGTTTATTCAATATCCATATCCTACCCTCGAGGAAGTGTAGGCAGTGGTTCTGGTTTCTTAAGAATAGTTGATAAGAGATCCATGTTTGGGAAATACTGCCCCTTTTCAACTTTGGGAAGATGGACAAACACAGTGCCATTTGCCTACCATATAATACCGTTCCTTTAGCTAACACCTTATCGACATCATAAACTGCTTTGGCGCGTTCATCATCAACACATGGATATGGAAACTGCAGTTTAAGAAGATATGGATTGCAAAAGAACGAAAAGTCACAGTCATCGATCACAAACTCCATATCACCAACACGAACCTATTTAATAAATCTCAAACCATTTATTTCTACCCATGGAACATTGATTTCCACAATCACAAACTCATCGTTCTAAATAGAATCACGAAACACAGAATAATCTCACCTGTGATATAGAAAACTTTGGGGTCAATGGCATCCTCAGTGAGAATCAAATATAGAATGGCATGGAACTACAATTCCTATGAAAGAGTATTTCCGAACGTAAACTTTGATTTTTAGAAACCAAAATGGGCGTATAACAAGAATAGCAAGGTTGATAGAATTCTGGATGACTTACAAGTGTACCGGATTGCAACAGGTCAGATCAATTCAAAGGATTATGCAGCAGTGTTGGAAAAGAATGGTTGGGATGTAACGAAACTATCCCATATGGTATATATCATGTTGATTCTAGATGATAGTATAGACGGATGATGAGAAAATGGGAGAATTAGCACACATTTTGAATGAACCTCCTGAAGAACCGGTTTATTATAAGTCGAAAGCAACGAGTATGTGTTGAAGATGGAATTATGACTGAAGAATCACGAAAACGTACTCAACCTGTATCGAAGGAAGATGGAAGAAATGAAAAGGATGAGAAGATGAAAAGGATTCGGAGAGAGAATCGTGTTAAACAGAATACTATGCGAAAGGAAGGGAAGGAATTGATGCGAACTGCAAAGTCGAATCCTTGTTCAAAAATGATTTTAAGAATCATCTCTAGTGGATTTGGAATTTCCGTTGCCTGAAGGACTGGAACAAACTCTATCTATGGATTCACTCAATGTTTCAGCATTCAATCGGCCCACAGTGCAGTCCCAACCAGAGGTACCACATACAAAGAACACTCTTGGGTTGGTCATGTATGAGGATAGTGAGAAATCGTCAGAGGAGGACCAACAGGAGGATTCAATCATTGAATTTTCTAGAGACGCTCCAGCGGCTCCGATCCTGGGTCCATTTTGTGTGATCTGTGGAAAGTATGGTCAATATATATGCGATGCAACGGATGAAGATGTGTGTTCCTTAGAATGTAAACGGAAAGCAGAACAAAATCAACATACGATAACTGTGGAAAAGGAATCAGAGTCAAATACAGAAGAGACACTCACAGTCTCCACTCAACCAGAATTCATCCCCAGCAAACGTAGATTCAAAGATGCACGTACGATTCTTGATTCCCATAAGTGTCCAATCTGCGGGAAAACAGGTCATTTACCCCAGGACTGTAGATTGGCTTCCGGAAAGTCTCTTTCAGTGTCAGATTACTCTCTGTCGTCCGAAACACCTTCAGTTATTCATTGTGAAACGATGTCGCATCAGGATCGAGAAGCATTGAAGAGGGTGTATCGAAAGTGCAAAACAATTCAAACCAATCCATTGAGTTGCTGTGTAAGATGCAAATGCCGAAGTAACTTAGTCTATTGCGTTCAGTGTAACAGTTGCTTTTGTGATAAATATCACCTGTTGGAGCATCTTCAGCATAATCCCTCTCACTTTCAGCTCTATTCTTTCAAGCTACGGAAACTCCTCAAATGCAGTAATCCGAATTGTGCTAATACCAATATCTATGAACTTTTTATGTGCCACAGATGTAGTTCAACTCTCTATGACAAGTATTATAATATGAAAACGGCTCTTTGGTAAGGTAGTTGGGTTGCATTGACAACTAGGAAGAGAGAAGCCCTTGTACAATATCCCAGTTTGATTTGCTGTGAAGAACATATGACATGGCACGTTATGAACTGTGAAGGAGTCAATGGAATGACACATATTATCGATCGAGATTGTATTGAAAATGGCTACTACCAGAGAGATGGAATTGTAAATGATATGCTTTTTTGCTTTGTTTGTGATCAATCCAAAATGGATGCGCCAATTGCGCCACATTATGAAAGGACCCAAAACCCAAACTATCTCCCATTGACGTTGTAACAATTAATAGATCCGATGCAGAATGAAGTAAGGTTCTTCTACACACCAGTGGGACGATCGGAGTATATTGTCGATGAGAAGGTATGTCGTGACTCCGAAGCGAGAAACCATGCTGCTATTTTGTATCGGAAATGGATCGAACGTTTATATCAAAATGCAGATGCTCAAGAGTATTCTAAGATCAGTGATGAGATCTTTCAACTATTTAAGCGGTTTAGCCGCAGCAATGACGACTATGTTCATCTAGGATTCTTGGCAGTCATAGATCAGCTTGTTGATCTTGGATATCAAGAAGAGGATCGAAATGTTCGTATTTCTCAGTATCTCGAGACGATGATCCAAGAAACTCATTCAACGATGCTTCTCATTCCGTTGTCATCTGTAACGCCACTATGTTAGTTTGATTCGCATAGACACTCGGTCATTTGCTTCGGGTTGGTAATTCCTATCTATCAGAGTTTATTGATTCCATTCTAAGCGATGCCTTTCGGAATCTTGAGTTCTCTAGAGATGACTACAAACGTCTCTTGTCTCTCCTTATTCTCCAGAAAGTTGCCAATAACTCTCCTACACACTTCTATCAACACATCCAAGCCTTCCGAGAGAAGATTCTCGCTCCCTTGAAAGACAAACAGATTCTAATTCGAGAAGCAGCTGCAGATGCTCTTTCAGCATGTCTGATCATTATGCAACAACGAGAGAATCAGAAGAAGAATGATTTCTATTTCGAGTTCTTGGAGCGAATCGAAGAACTCCCTAAAGATGGTAGAAATGAATCAATTCATGGCTATCTCCTTTCAATTAACTCCTTTCTCAACAATTCTTTAGAATTCTGTGATTCACGAATCGAGGCTATATATACCAGAATTCAGACATATTTCAATACAAAAGAACCCTATATCAAAATTACCATCATTCGTTGTTGATTCTGCCCTCAATCACAAATAGGTCTGATTCCTGTCATTGCTCGTTTCATGAATACTTATGCCCATTCGTTCTTAACTCTTGAGTTTAAGAATAATGTGTATGGGATCATGAATCCTGTGATTTCTAGATTTGAGTATCTAATGTCTTGCATTCATCGAGATGCTTATCGAGGAGAAGCACTGAAAGCTGTTGGAGAACTAGCTCTGGTGATTCCAGATGATGCGTATTCTCGACTAGATGTGATTTGTAGTATTATCAAGGAATCACTGAACAGTTATCGGTAATTCCTTGATATATCCTTAATAGATAGGAAATCGAACAATAACGTGAAGGAAGCATTGAATTGCTTCACTCATATGTCCTATGCCTTGAAGGAACGTTTCACTGATAAAATTGCCAAACTCTGTAATGATGTGAGAATGATGAAGAGGATTTATTGTAGCTGTTTGCAGCAGGCATATCTGAGGATCTAATCAATGCGTTGAAAGAAGTTTCAACACATGCGAAGGAGAGTCTTCAGTTGGTACAGGAACGGTTGCTTACAGAACTCTCTATGGTTCTTCAAGGAAGTCCTAACTATATGCAAAGTACACCTGCTCCGTTCTCAACAAAGAAGGTCAAGTGAGAATCAGAAGAATCACTAATGTGTAGAGAAGAACAATGGAAAGCAGATCCGGGCAATGTTCTACTTGCCTTGCATACATTGGAGATATTTGAATTGCGTGATGTGGATCTGTTTGAGTTTGTGAAGCGATGTGTCATGTCATATGTTGATGATCTCGATGAAGCAATTCGTGGACGTGCTGTGAAGGTAGCATGCAAGGTATGATGACGGGAGAAAGGATCATTCCTAGTTGTTGCTACCATCCAATCCTACAGCAAAGCATAGTGCATCATTCCAACAAGAGTATCATGAAGTTCAGAAACTCATTTCTGTGGGTTTATCAGATCGAGAATGCAGTGTACGATCATGTCTATTAGAGTCCCTAGATGAGCGTTATGATCCCTATCTGATTCAGGTATATTCTTTATATCCAATTTATTGTAGTCTGAGAACATCTCCTTCTTATTGATGGCTCTTCATGATGAGAAATATGAAATCCAGAGAGCGGTACTGCATATCATTGGTAGACTTTCATCAGCTATTCCTGGAGTTGTCACAAATGCAGTACGACAACTCATCCTTGATCTCTTACGTTCTCTCGAGTACTCACAAGAATCCACAACCATTATCGAATCGGTTCGACTTCTGGGCTTAGCAATTCATTCTACATCGAGTCTGATCGAAGCTTATGTGAATCCTGTCTTTGAGTTGTTAGTAAATCACTTGAAAACCATCCAACAAGGTATTGATAAGGACAAGTGATGAATATAGAATCGGTAAAGATTGCATTCTTTGATACACTGGCATTGCTTGCTGAAGTGGGTACACCTGAACTGTTTAAGCATAACGATATTCTCATGCCTCTAATTCTTGATGCATTGAAACAGAACAGTGAGTTACGAGAGGCTGCTCTGGGTTTACTTGAGACCTATTGCTATTGTACTGGTTATGTGATTGATCCATATCTCCAGTACTCTTCCTTAATGGATCTCCTTGTGAATCAACACAATCGTAGTGGAACAGGGAGTTTCATTTTGAATGAACGAGTAATGAAGTGTATTGGAGTCTTAGGAGCTATCGACCCATTTCGTTTTAATCAGAATGTGTAGGTATTGAAGAGATTCTATGATTGGAAATAGGAAGCGTCAGAATAACAGTGAGACCCAACTTGTATCATATGATGACCTTCAGCAAGATCAACGGCCTATTCTCTGTCGAATTAGTGAACGGAATCTGATTGTATTTCTAGACAGAGTAATTGAAGTATAGATCACGTTAGAATCTCTAATGTCTGTGTTTGTTGATGTGAGCTATAGTGCTTATCATCAAATGGTGATTGATGCTCTTGGTATGGTTATCAGCAATATGAATACTGCGTTAGTATTTGCTCTTTCTCTCATCTCTAGATCATTCCCCTATCTGTCTTTGGTTGTTCCTCCATTCATTCGGACGATGGAGAATCGACAGTGTGATCAGCGACATATTACTCGTATTCTCTATTTCCTTATGGATCTCGTTCAGACTGTGAAGGAGCATATTCGTACCTATCTACCAGGAATTCTAAAAGCAGTGGAACCGTTTTGGGAGACGAATCAATTTGAGATTCTTCGTTTTGTCCGTACATGTAGTGCCTGTTTCTACAGTGAGTTTAAGCTCTATCTCGTCTATGTGTTGCCTCGTATGCTCTCTCTCCTCGCTGAGGATCCTCCGGAGAAGAAAGCGGCAACAACAGAGATTGTTCATTGTCTTCACTGTATTGTCCCTTCTCTGGATAATCATCTTAATGTTGTCCTTCCTGTTCTGATTCGTTTCATTGAAAACAATCAGGAGTATTCAGCGAATCAGCGAGAGGCTGTAAAGTGTCTTCGTCGAATTGTTCATGAGTTGGATGTTAGTTTGTATACATCTCAGATCATCATGCCTCTATTACGTGTTCTTTCCCGTGATTATTGTGATGTGATCCCAGAAATCATGGATGTAATCTGTGCAGTAATATCCCAGAAACAACAAGAGGCTTACATCTATCTTACGGCTATCAATAAAGTAGTCGCAGAGAAGAAGATCATTTATCCCAAGTTTACAGAAATCTCTAATGCTTTGTATCGTGGAGGAGTATTGCCTGCAATGGAATATGTCTTTGATAAGGAGGATGATAGCATAAATCTACAAGAAGAGCTTCTTCAACCACGACCTTATCGAGGTGATACGGCCATCCTTCAACAGTTATGGAGACAAGCTCCTACACTGAGCACAAAGGATGATTGGATTGAATGGAACCGTCGTTTTGCCTTGCATCTGATCAAAGAATCTCCTGATCCTTCGATCCGATCATGTCATGCTCTTGCTCAGGCAATTCAACCGTTTGCAAGTGAGTTATTCAATGCGGCATTTACATCTATGTGGAATGAGTTGAGTCCACAGTATCGCGCTGATTTAGCTTCATCATTTGAAGCCGCTTTTAAGCTCCCTCAAGTGCCTCCTGAGATTGTAATGGAAATACTATCGTTAGCTGAGTTTATGGAACATGATGAAGATGTCGTCCTTCAGATGAGTAAGGACATTGTTCTTCCTTTGGGAATTTGTCTTCTTGGTAATCTGGCTTCATCTTCAAATGCTTATGCCAAAGCACTTCATTATAAGGAGATTGAATATGAAGCTACACCTGATACATGCATTGAACAATTGATTCAAATCAACAATCAACTTCATTTGTCGGATGCTGCAGTCGGAGTGTTACATTACTCTCAGAAGTATCATAGTGATGTGACTCAAGTGAAAGACGAATTGTATGAGAAATTAGGACGATGGGAAGAAGCATTAGAAGCATATGAAAGGAAGCAACTTCAGATGCCTCTTCAAACAGAGTTGACAATGGGTCGAATTCGATGCTTGAATGCTCTAGGAGAGAGTGAAGTTGTATTGCGTGTGATCAAAAATACCGAAGATAAATTGGAAGAGAGCGGACAACGTGAGGCTGTAGCAGTCTTTGCCGCTCGTGCTGCATTTGACTTGGGTGATTGGAAACTCCTTGCAAAGTATCTAGCTAAAGCAAATCCAAGTAGTCCTGGGGTACCATTTTATCAAGCTGCACTTCTTATCCATCAAGGAGATTATGAAACTGCTGAGGAGTTAATCACTGAAGCGAGAGCTGCAATTGGACGTACGCTAGCTCCAATTATTGGAGAAGGTTATGCTCGTGTTTACAATCATTATATTCAACTCGAGAAATTGGAGGAATTAGAAGAGATTGGTCGTTTACGGAAGCGTTATTCATTGGATGATCCGGCATATAGCCGTGCAATGGAACATCTTCTTTCAATCTTCGATAAGCGTTTGGATGGAGTTCAACGTGAGGTTACTGTCTGGCATGACTTGTTATCGTTGCGTAAACTTTTTGTTCAGTTAGGAGATAAGTCTGCTGATGGTATTCCCTACTCACGAGATTACTGGCTTCGCTTTATCTCTCTTGCTCGAAAATCCAATCGACCTGCACTAGCCCTGCGAACACTCTCATCATTGGGAATCAATTTGAAGAATACCCAAGAGTTGGGGGATGACTTTGACGATGAAGTGAATGCTTCTGCTGAGGTTCGGTACGCTTATCATAAGTTCCTCTATGATCAAGGTCTCACAGACAATGCCATCACTCGACTACGTCACTTGGTGACAGAGACTCGAGAACAACGGTCTGAAAGTCAACGTTTTACCTTCAATCAAAGTATTGACCCATCTGAATCACCCAGTACTTCAGTCTCTGCATATGTTAAAGTTCGAATGCGTCTGCGTCTCGCTCAATGGGAACTAGATGCAAATCACAAAAGTTTGAATGATTCTGTTGTCTCTGATATCACATCGATCATCAAAGAATGTTCTGAACTCAATCAAGAAGATCATAAAGCATTCCATGACATAGCCATGCTTCATATGACATGTGCCGAGTATTATAATCATGAATCCAGTGATGAGGCCAATCAACAGGTGACGGATCATCTTCAGAATGCAATTAGTAATTTCTTTGATGCAATATCTCTGTCCGCGGACAAGAATAGTTCTCTTGTTCTTCAGGATATACTTCGTTTGATCACTCTTTGGTTCTCATATGGTACTCGTGAAGAAGTAATCAATGCAATTAACCATGGTTTCAATATAATTAGTTTGGATACTTGGTTGTACGTGATTCCTCAATTAGTAGCGCGTATTCATTTCAAAGAAGGAAGAGCAAAACGACTTCTTATCAATCTTCTTGTTCAGTTGTCAAAGGCACATCCACAAGCTCTGGTATATCCATTAACACGATCAACTCGATCAGCTACAGTATCTAGACAGAAAGCTGCACAAGAAGTCTTGAATCACTTACGTAGAGATAACACAGTTCTTGTAAAGGAAGCAGATCTTGTGAGTTCAGAGATGATTCGTGTAGCTGTTCTATGGACAGAGAAATGGATGCGAGGAATTGAAGAGGCTTCCTGTCAGTATTATGAAATGAAGAATATAAAAAAGGTGAGGATTAGAAGGATTCCTGAATGATAGATGCTCGCAATCTTTGATGACTTGTATAAGACTTTTGGAGGTCCTTCAGAGGTACTAAGAACAATAGAATTATGAAACTTAGACTCGAAATGAAGACAATTTTCACCGAATGTATGAACGACAGATTGAGAATACACGAGAATATCTATTACGGTACATTGCTACCTACAATGTTAATGAGATCGAGAGTGCTTGGAAGAACTTCACAGATGTCAGAAATGAGAAAGAGAGAATGATTTGTAGATGCATAAGCGAATGGTGAAGTCTGTAAAAGTGGTCTCAGAACTGGAGCTGGATAGTGTTTCGCCTAAGCTGCTCAATGTGAAGAATCTCTCTATTGCTGTTCCTGGAACATACTCACCAGAAAAACGAAATGATTTTGTATTCCAGATATTCTCCCTATTTATGTTTAGGTTCGAATTAAACAGTTCTATCGAATCTTAACTGTACTTCAATCCAAACAACGTCCTCGAAAAGTGGTGATTGTAGGGAGTGACAATAACCGATACGAATTCTTACTAAAGGGAAACGAGGATTTGCGTCAAGATGAGCGTGTGATGCAATTCTTCACCATGGTGAACCGACTTCTAGTAGCGAATCCAGAAACTTGCAAACAAGAATTGTTTGTTCGGACGTACAGTGTCACTCCTTTGAGTGATAATTGTGGAGTAGTGAGTTGGGTAGATCGTCATGATACACTGCATTCGCTCATCAAAATGTACCGAGAATGCAAGCATGCAGACACGGCAGCTGAATTAGGTCTGATTCGGAAGGTATATGTGGATTGGTGATATAAGAGATAGTTGGCTCCCATGTACGAAGAAATGTCACCTGTACGACGTGTGGAGATCTTCAACACCGTAATGAATGAGACTGTGGGAGACGATTTGAAGTCTGTTCTGTGGTTGAGGAGCAAGAACAGTGAGAAGTGGCTTCATCGTCGAATTAACTTCACAAGGTCGTTGGCTGTGATGTCGATGGTTGGTTACATTCTGGGTCTAGGTGATCGTCACCCCAGTAACATCATGATTGATCGAATTTCAGGTTGAAGTGACAAGAATGATTGACGAATAGGGTCCATCTGTCATATTGATTTTGGAGATTGCTTTGAGGTAACGATGCAGCGAGAGAAGTTCCCTGAGAAGGTCCCATTCCGTCTAACCCGAATGCTCGTAAAAGCAATGGAGGTGGGTGGAATTGAAGGTACTTTCCGGAGTACATGTGAAAGTGTGATGAATGTGATGCGACAGAACGAGGATTCACTTATGGCTATTCTGGAGGCCTTTGTCCATGATCCACTGATGAATTGGAAACTGCTGGAGAAGACAAATCTGGAGTCTAGTCGCGAGAATGTAGCACCTGAGCTGTTAGGAGTTGATTCGTTTGTGGGAGAGGAAGAACAGGAGGAAGGAGATCAATCCAATCAGACAAGTGCAAAGGCAGCAGCAGTGATCAAGCGGGTACGTGACAAGCTAACTGGAAACGACTTCTATGAAGATGAAAAGATCACAGTAGCAGAACAGGTTCGGAAACTGATTTTACAAGCTACGTCAAAATACAATTTGTGTCAAAGTTATATTGGTTGGTAAGTATTGAAGAACAAGGTGATGTGTAGGTGTCCATTCTATTAAGATACATTGTTTGTTATAATAAACATGATTAATGATGATTGATATTTGAAAAGAACTCTCCACGAGTTCGTGGATCACGACGGAAGGTTCCCAAGACTGCACTTGTGATTGTCCGTGAGCCCACTTTTTGCACGCCTCGCATGCACATGCACATATGTCTATTTATTGAACCCCTCTTCTTCTCTTACTCTGCTTCAACTACTACACCCACTCCTTCACAGTCAACTGCTTTCATAACATTCTCAGCAATTTCACGTGTGATTCGTTCTTGCAGTTGTAACCGACGGCACGATATTTCTGCTATACGAGCGAGTTTACTCAAACCCAATACTTTGCCCTTCGGAATGTAACCAATATGAACCTTCCCATAAAAGGGAAGAAGGTGATGCTCGCACATGGAGAACATTGGAATATCCTTCACAATGATCATGTCATCAAACGCATCTTCAAACACAGCATTATTAATTACACTCTATTCATCATAATAGGGATAACAGAATTGACCTCCAGGTTCTGTGAATATCCCTGACAACAAAACAACATTGCCTGGGCTGCTCTCATTGGAGTTTTCCTCAATCCTTCTCTCTCGGGATCTTCTCCAATGCACTACACATTAACAAAAATGTCATTCCACCGTACTCTTAGAATCGTTCGAAAGGCATCAGCCATGGTGTTAAGCCTTTCCTCATTATCCGCATAATCAATTCCGATTACTGGAGTAAGCGTTTCTGATAGTGAGCATCACTTCATCACTTACTTACCGATTCTATTAATTTCATCGTCGGAACACTCAGCTACAGACTCGGCGGGAATATGCGATGGTTCCATTCTACACCAAGGCGAAATGACCGATTAACCAAAGGAGAAACAGGGAAAACCACTGCTTGAATTCGGGTCTATTTGTGGTAACCGATCTGCAAACATCTACTTTTGTTGTTGATCTCAAAAATGAATATTGTGGAGATTTTCAATCAGTTTATCAACTTACTTTTGCACGTATTTGTGATTGTTGTAAAACGATGTTAACTTCTCTGAGAGTCATAAACGAAGTCTTTAGAGTGATGCAAAGACTTTCACTGCAAATCAAGTCTAGTTTATTAACCATATGAATGTAAAACAAATCAAGCTTTAAAGAATTTTAACACGAGGATTACAATCGCCACTACGAGCTATTTTCGACGATTGCATTGTACTTATTTTGTGTTTTCATAATTCAATTCAATTCCCATTTCTATACAACAAATGGCCTTTAACAAGCCCACGTAGGTGGTATGATACTCAAATAAGAGAATAGTGAAGACGATGTTCGCAAGATGCTCGTTGCTCGTATTCACTACGGAACCAAGAATCTCAACTACATGATGAAGGACTACGTGTTCCGTCGCACTAAGGAGGGAGTTCATATCATCAACCTCTCCAAGACTTGGGAGAAGCTGGTGCTTGCTGCCCGTATCATTGCTGCTATTGAAAACCCTCAGGATGTCATCGTGATTGGTGCTCGTGAGAACTCTCAGCGTGCTGTTCTGAAGTTCTGCAAGTACACTGGTTGCCAGACCATCTCCGGCCGTTATACTGCTGGAACCTTCACCAACCAGATCACTAAGCAGTTCCGTGAGCCTCGTCTCTTGATTGTCACTGATCCCAGCTTCGATCGTCAGGCTATCCGTGAGGCTGCTTGCGTCAACATCCCTACCATTGCTTTCTGTGATACTGATTCTCCTCTGGAGTACGTGGATTGTGCTATTCCCTGCAACACCAAGGGAAAGTTGTCCATTGGTCTTATGATGTGGTTCCTCGCTCGTGAGGTGCTCCGTATTCGTGGAATTGTGGACCGCGATGCTGAGTGGGAGGCTTGTGTCGATCTCTTCTTCGCTCGTGATCCCAAGGAAATTGAGGAGTCCCAGAGAGCTTCTGCTGAGGCTGCCGCTGCTGAGGCTGAACCTGATACTGAGGTTGCTGCTCCTACTGAGGATGGTTGGAATCAGCCCGCTGCTGAGAACCAGTGGTAATCACTAGGCTGTTTTATATGGGTTTTGTATATTAGTAGTGTGTTTGTTTAATAAGATAAGTAAAGATTCTGTCATGTTGCTTGTGTTGAAGGCACGACTACATGAGACAGACTCTATTGACATCCGAATCCCCTTACGAGATTCAGATCCACTGGGTTCGGTCTATGACTTCCTATTGGTCACTGCTTAACTCTTCAATCAGTTATAGAGAGAATTTGATATTACACAAGAAAATATCAAGTTTTATTATAATGGAGAACTTATTCAAGGTGGTGGTGAGGTTTTATGGAATGCAGCTGTGAAAGAGGATTCTATTGATATCATCACCCCAGATAGCATTGTTTATGTATCTTTGAATTGTGGAGATGGTATTGTGACCCTTTGTGTTCCAGGAAAGATCACTCTGGAAGAAATCTATGCTGTATCCATTTGCTGATATGTGTAATATATAGGCAGTTCTTCAAATCCTTCATATCGATGAAAAAGAGTTGTTTCTGTCAGGATGTCGCTTGATTGATATGGATCCATCTATTTCTGTATTTGAGTCAAATATTGGTTCAATCACTTGTCCTGACAATTTTGTAGAGGATTCTGAAAGTGAGGTAATTCTTGAATTCCATTTATTCTGGATAGGATGATGATTGTGTAAACACATATATGCATCCATGCAGATACTCGTTTCCTGGTGGAACAGCTCTGAACAAATATACACTGATTTCCACCCAGCATAGTCTTCATTTGTATCAGCCAGTTACCCTTCCCTGTGACTATCTTACAGGTGAAGCTGCTGAATTGAAAGATGCCCCAATCGAGAAGAATTGGAAGAAGTATCTTCGCCTCATGCCTACTTCTGGTTTAATTGGATATTCTGGAGATATTCAATTAACAAACTCAAACTCTTCGAGGAGAGTGTATCGCGATAATCTTCCTCTTGTTACTTTACCTCAGACTCCAGATACAGTCACCGAAATTCGAAGACTCTCTACAAGAGGTAACGGAAGTACCTTCTCCTCTCAGGAAGGTGTGAATATTTCTCATAGTGACGATGATTCCCCGAATTTTCCTTTGGATCGTCCTTCGGCCTACATGGATCCTTTGATCCCCGCTGAAATGATGGATTCTATGCTCTCACCGAGTGTCGCTGTACGAGAAGGTCGAGAGGCCTTCATTCGCTATGGTTTGACTGATATGACTCTAACAGTGAGTTCCTCCCAACTTATGACAGATGTCAGTACACAATCCACTGTTAACGGAACTCCTGTTACACCTACAGCAGACTCGAAACATATCATGATCTCGAAGGGGCATCGATCAAGTGTACGGCGTATCCAAAATGATGGAAAGTCTGTGACATATCGTGAAACAGCGTGTGCTTCAAACAGTCATCTTAATCAGGGATCTTTCTTCTCATGGTTCAACTCTGAGCAATCACCAACCATGAGTGAGAGCTCCTCTGTCACTCACTCTTTCAGCACGTTTGAGAACCTGTTACGATGTAATTCGGACAGTGTTAGTGAGGAGGAGTTGAATCAAATTGTTCATGAATATCGGATTTGCAGACAGAGAGAGGGAGGTATGGCTTTCTGAGTTCTTGTTAAATAGACGTGTTTTTAGACTATCTAAAAAATAGTCCCTATTTACGGAATCTTGCTGTTTTAACATTTCGGTTTGTATCTTTGTCTGTATTTGATAAATTGCTCAGTATATTGATGGAGGTTGTGAACCACAGTGGGGAAGACTAGAGATTAACACTTAGATTCGATTCTCTTGCAGTCTGTTTCTCAATGGATCGGCATGGGAACGATTATAAATTATTTGAAGCTTACAGAATCCACTTCGGTTGATCGGATCGTTTTGTTTCTTCAATTCATTTACGAACTTATACAAGATGGTTCTGATAGTATGATGGATTTAGTTATAGTCTATGTAGCAAATGATTTCTATGAGATGAAGGGACTGGAGGCATTGATTGAGATTAACTATAGTAGTGGAAGTATTAATGTACGGAATAACACGATGTTGATACTGAAGTGGTTAGTATCGAATGGTAGGAAAAGGTTATTTGCTTTAGGAATAGGGGATGTTCGTATTGTCAATTCTTCGTATCATGCTGCCCTGCAGATCTTCCAAAGAGATGCTAATATTATTGTTTCTATCTTAACAGACTTGAATACACGAATCAAAGAGTCCAGTAGATTTTTATTGACATCTGAGAAATAGATGGCTGCAATGCTTCAGAGGTTCTACGGAATGATGTACTAAATATTCGTATGTTCTATCCCAATGTTCCTGCAATTCAGTCTTTATGTGTGACCTATTTGTCCTATTATGAGCCGAAATGTAAATGTTCTGTGCTTTATCTTGTTTGGTCCCACAAATAATTTCAGATATAAAACACAGAATTACTGTATAGGAGCCATTCCTCCCATCATCGGAGCACCCATCACTCCAGGCTGCATAGGGGTGCCTACCATTCCAGGTTGCATGGGAGTACTCATCATTCCAGGCTGCATAGGAGCACCCATCATTCCAGGCTGCATTGGAGCACCCATTACTCCAGGTTGCATAGGAGTACCTATCACTCCAGGCTGCATAGGAGCATTCATCACTCCAGGTTGCATCATTGGCATCATTCCAGGTTGAGCTGGAGGAACTGCTGCCATCGGAGCAGCAGCCATCGGAGCAGCAGCCATTGGTGGTACCATAGTTGACATCATCGCAGCAATACGAGCACGATCAGGGTTGCTACCAGCTAATAGACGCTCTGCAGCAGATCCATGTCGTTCGCCTCTTGTTTCCTTCTTGAAGGCATATTGAACAACAATTTGACGATTATAGAAATACTGAGATTCAAAATAGTGTGAATACACCTACTTGGCCATTCATACTTTCAATTGCATAATCTGAAGCTTCAAACGATGTATAGTTGACAAACCCATATCCCTTACTGATATTTGTTTCTGGATCTCGAGCAATCTACGCTTGAGAGAATTCGAATAAACTCACTTTCGGTTCGCAAGCGAACTGCCCAAAGGCCATAAATGTGGTTTTAAGAGCATCTTCATCAACTTCAGGAGCCAAAT
Source organism: Blastocystis sp. subtype 4 (assembly GCF_000743755.1). Classification (NCBI taxonomy): domain Eukaryota; class Bigyra; order Opalinata; family Blastocystidae; genus Blastocystis; species Blastocystis sp. subtype 4. Next base: position 50,668 of record NW_014569535.1, on the reverse strand, counting down.
TACTAATAAACAAATTTGCACCGACATCCAGTGTCTTCTTATCCATATTTGCTTTATTTACTCGAATCTTTTTTCCATACAATGCGACATTTCCAGTCACACGAACTGCATACTCCGCGTCAATCTCGTTTTGGAATTCAACAAAACCAAAACCCTAATTATGAATGAATTGAATTGGTCCAAACTTGATGTGTATTTGTGACTTTATCCTTTGGCATTGACACTGAAACGACAGGTCCGAACTATCCATAAAATCATTCAATTTGAAAATACCTGCAAGAACAACTCCCATATCAATTCCTCATCCACCCTTTCGTCCAGATTACCAACATACACCGTTGCATCCTAGAATCTTATAAACCATTGACAGTCAAACTTGATTGTGATGATCAAAAGCACCAGACATATTTTTGACACCAACTAACTCTTTGGGAACGAGTTATTGACAGTGAAAGAAGAGACGAGTTCCGCGGTTTTTTCGTTCTTTTGAGAACAGCGATTCATTCTTTGGAAATGTCAGCAAGGGCGTTTGGTGGTATTCCAAGACAGTTTGTTAAGGCTATGCGCTTCCAACGGTATGTTGTTGATGATGATCCTAAAGGAAAAGAATGTTTGTCCCTAAAATGGCTCCAAAGATGTGGAGAAATGAGGGTGAAGCGTTCAGATGTTTTCAGGAAATGAATAAAACGACTGAATTCTACTCTCGTAACATGCGTTCTCTGGTTGCTCGTATGCGAAGTGTAGAAGTGAGTGATTCGGATTCTCTGATAGTTTTGTAGATGCAGAGAATTCAAATTGGTGCTCTGTACATGTTTTCATATGTATCCAAGGAGTTCTTAGAGTTACTCACGCATTTCGAGGAGCTAATAGACGACGAAGAAGTTGATGACGAGGAGAAGAGAACGTTCGCGTATGATTTGTGGTTCATCTGTAGAACTTTGACAGGTCGCCGTCAGAAGAGTTTGCTTTAGTTCGCTGTTTCTTGAAACAAACATAGCACTTTCTGGCATTCATACACACCAGTCCCACGGTTTCCAATCCAATTTGACTCATTCCACAGATAGAGCACAGCTTTCCCTTGTTCTCCACCGCATAGGATACTCCACAGAAAGGACACTTGACAATCTCCGCAGAATGATCCATAGGCTGCATGGTTGCACAATCTAACACATACACACGATCCAGAGTCACTCCTGTATCCACAGAATTGCGACCTTCTCGTTCACTTCGCTGCAGGACCTTGCGTGCCTTCTGTTCCAGTGGAGCATTGCGAGGTGACTTGATCTCTGGGTTCATCAGAATGCGGTTGGCGAATCCAGCTGCATCAATGAAATTCTCAGCTTTGAAAGCTGCTACCATTGCACTATTAAGGGTCAGAAGAACATGAGGATTCTGTAACTTGCATTGAGTCATGAAGGCTGAGAGAGCAAGATTTCGAGGAGATCCAGCAGGAGTTTCACGACGTGTTAACTCAATCTGGACTGCCATGATATACTCTCTAGCCATCTCTACAAATTGTTTCAATTCTGCTTCATCTTCTTTAGAATCTACGAGAACCATTGGTACGATCACGAGGAGAGACTTGAAAGCATTGAGAGTATCCTCAAAACGACCTGCTTGGAAACATTTTAGACCCATTTTCACCAACTGAACGGCATGCTGGAGACGATACACAGACAAAGGAAGCGAAGGTGATGTGGAACGCTGAAGAGGAACCGAGAGGGCTGGCATGGATGGATAACCGACAGAAACAGCCTGAACACTCAGATAACAGCTTCGGAGGATATCGGACAATACCTTCACATCCTTCAGACCGATCTGACGATTCAGTAACTGACAGGCAGAGTCCACATTTCCAGCACAGGCATGATCATAAGCCAATGAAGAGTGCTGACACCACTGTGTTGCTACATCTGCTCCAGCAGAGGGACATTCCTTCTCCTCTTCCTGCTTCATAGGTACTGTTTCTTCATCAGAGAGATCCAGATCATCGCCCCAACCAGTCTCTCCGTTATCAGAGAAGCCAAGATCATCATCCCATTCATTCTTGGCTTCGGAAGACTCTTCCTCTTCCTCTCCAACAGATTTGAACTCCTCTTCTAATGTTTGCTCAGCAGTGACCTCGGGCTCACCACGTGCTTCCTCTTCCATCACTCGATCAAACACTGATCGAGGCATCTCCAACAAAGGATACTCGCCTTCCTGCTCTACCGCAGTAGGCGGAGTCAGCAGGGTTGTTGCAGGAGCCACATCTGGAACAGGGAGTTTCTGTTCTTCCAACAACGCTCGAATCGAATTGGCTTCCTCTTCAAGTCCATAGCTCACAGCGGTGATGTATGCCAGTGTGGTTTGATTCACATCAAGCAAGACCTTCACTCGAGCACGTACGTCACCCAAGTACATAGCATTGAAGAAACGACTCATCATATCCTGACGGAGCTCCGCAATCTTTAACATCTTCTCCAACTTTGCACGATTTCCCGTGACCACATACAAGAAGGAGAGTTTCTCGAAACTCTTCGTTTGCTGATAGCAGGTCTCTACAATAGCATAGTTCCCTTGTCGCAAAGCTTCTTCTGCAAGTTCTCTCCAAATTGATGCTTCATCCAGCTGGGTAGCACACTCTTGAGCAATATCCAGGTTTCCACATCGGATAGCCAAGTTAAATCGAGCTCGAGGTTCAGTAACGAAATACAGAGCAATATCCTCAAATCCATTTCGCTGCAAATATCCAATTATCGCATGTGAATCAACCTTGCTAGTACGAATGATTCGAATTGCCTCCCGATAGTGTTTTTTCTCCAGTGCCATCTAAAGTGTTATTCCCCAATCATTTCGACCTTAAACATATACTCAGTAGGATCAATCTGAAGTTTCACTAAAGTATTCTCACGATTAAACGCAAAGAGGGTGTTACCACGAATACAAGCCAAATACACAGGGTCATCTAATGAACGAACTACACCTTTCTCTCCTGAAGGAAGGAGATATTTCACTTGAGAAAGAGTTGAGTAGAGCAACACATTATGCTCCTCCCACAAGATATCTTTTACACGCAATGTCTCTGTCACAAAACACATCATCGAGAGATCTCGAGTCAATAGGAACACATTGTGTGCTGTCATTACAGCCAGTTGAGTATTGTCTGAACTCCATTGGACACGCTTCACTCCATTTATAGTAAAAGAACCGAGAATCTGGAAGGAATTTGTATCGAAGAGAGCCAAGGTATCTTGAGAGGACAACAAGACACGACCTGAACATCCACCAGGGAAGAGACGTGTACAGCCTGTAATAGGAAGAGGAATTCGCTTTGTAACCTATATATTTAGGAAGAGTATGAATGCGTACAATATTATCGATATTACGAAGGAACAGAGTATCTCTGGATTCCAAAGTAGCGAATTTGCTACGACTTACAAAGCATACAGAAAGAGCTGATCCTGCTTTCACTGTTGGTGTAACCTTCTCTGTTTCCAGTTTCTGATTGCATGAAATTAGTTCATATGATCCTCCTTCTTCATTATTATGCATCAAAAGCATAAACTCATTAGGACAATACGTGTTATACTGGAGACAACGTGCAGCATTGTTCGAGGCAGCAGGACCTCGTGCAATAGGCATCAAAACGATATCGCGTGCGGCTCCATCGATTTCACGAATACGATAATAACGATCTTTCACATAGAAACAGTAACTCTTATAAACGGCAAAGGGAGTACGTTCTCGACGCAGCTTAAATACGACAGTTCCTGAATCGTGACCAGCAGCAAGGAGGTTCTGTTTCTTATGAACAGTAATAATCCAGAATCGATCGTGAGCACGGACAAACGATTGAATACCAATTCGTTTAGTACTATCCCACACACGAATACTGTGATCTTCACTATTTGATAAGATCAGATCTTCTCGAGGATGGAACATGACACAACTAACATTATTGGTATGACCTCGAAGCGTATCCACCTCCCAGGCCTTAGTTTCATTGGTTCTCCAGATCTTGATCATGCGATCATCTGAACCTGAAACGATAAGTGGAAGTTCAGGATGGAAACTGGCCCAATTCACACCTCGTTCATGACCTTCAAGTACATACTTCACAGTACCTACAATATCGGTTCCCAAATGACCGATAACACTTCTTGCTGTCTTTGGACCACTGGACATCTTAGAGCCCTTTTGCTTTAATCCAGAAATATCCCACACACGGATCGTTTGATCGAGGGATGCACTGACAATAAGATCCTCCTTAGGATGGAACTGAGCACTCATGACATAATGATTGTGACCTGTGAGAACGGCAATACACTCTCGACTCTGCCAATTCCAGATTCGGATATTCTGGTCATCGGAACAACTGACAATCCAGGGATTCTCGGGATGGAACTGGACTGTACGGATATAGTCAAGGTGACCCATCAGAGTGAATAGAGACCGTTTGTTGTTGTAGTTCCACACACGGATTTTGTAGTCATCTCCTCCAGAAACGAAGAGAGGTTGTGTTGAGTGAAAGTCCACACTTCGAACGGGACCATCATGCTCGTCGAACGTTTCAAGAAGGGTTCCTACACGATAGTCCCATAATTGGATTTGTCCGTCATGAAGAGAGCAGAGCAACCAGGGGCGTGTCGGATGGAAAGAAATTCCTTTCACACGACTGCTCTTTGTCTCAAATTTGGCAAGCATAGCTTAGGGAATGATTTATTGTCATTTGAAGGGAAGTATTGATTATCAAGGAATTGAATAACTAAACGGCTCGTCAATCATCTTTCTTTGGAAGTTAACAGAAAGAATGTAGAATCAAAATACTATCGATGGAAGAAGAATCAACAGAATACCATGAGAATCAGTTGGAACGACTTTGAACTGGGTAGAACAGCATTCCTCTGACTCAATCGAACATCTTTTACCATCAGATGAACAATTCTATCTCCATGGATCACTCGATTATCTCGGATCTAGTTATTCCGATTATTAATGTGGATTCTTATTCATTTCTATAATATAATGAATGGATTCTAGGAAAGGAAGCATTTCCGGTATAACGGGGATTTTGTAATTTTCCCATGGAAGTAATGGATGGTGAAAGCTCTGCTAGAGGCAGAAATAATCTTCAGTTGATTTGTATATATCATGGTAAGTGTTTATTTTGGGGAACAGAACTGACAGTCAAATTTGAATGGCTTTGGTGGACTTCTTCTCATTCGTTGTGTATAGGCTCAGAATGCAACCGGTCCCGAGTTCAAGTGTGTCCTCGTCGGAGATGGAGGTGTAGGTAAGACTACCTATGTCAAGAGACACGAAACTGGAGATTTCGAGAAGGTTTATGTCCGTACGTTGTTCGTAGGTCGGAAGTGATGTCTTAGCTACTCGTGGTGCTGAGGTTCACAGACTTACCTTCAGTACTTCCTGCGGACCAGTTACCTTCAATTGTTGGGATACTGCTGGTCAGGAGAAGTTCGGAGGTCTGCGAGACGGTTATTAGTACACATACTGTGTGGTTTTTATGTAGTGTGGATGCTGATTGTGCCATTTTGATGTTTGATGTGACATCTCGTTCTTCATATGATTCCCTGGCTAACTGGCATCGCGATTTGACTCGTGTCTGCGGTAACATTCCCATTGTGATGGTTGGTAACAAGTGCGATATGAAGGAGCGTCGTGTGAAGACCAAGATGATCAACTTCCATCAGCGTAAAAACATGCCCTACTTTGATATTTCCGCCAAGAGTAACTACAACTTCGAGAAGCCCTTCCGCTGGCTGGCTCGCAAGTTGACTCAGACTCCGGATCTGCAGTTCTCTGAGGCTCTCGCTATCAAGCCTCCAGAAGTTGTTTTTGATGAGAACGCTTATAAGGTTGCCAATGATATGCCTGCCAATGTTCCCCTTCCTGACGATAACGACGATCTGTAAGTCCTCTATTTACCTTTTATCCTATGTTTGTTCTATTTTATACACTTGTTGATCCATGTTTGTCATATCTCGAAGTACACGATATCTCAGTTCACTGGGACATCGGGTACACGCTGTTCCGTCTGCGTTGTGGATAAGTCGTTCCTGGGCAAGTCGACGGGACAACAATGTAGAAGGGCGAGATCGGTTGGCCTTACTCGGAAATGATGCATCGTAATTGAAAGGAGTGGATTTCAGGAGTAGATATCCACCGTTTCGGACTTCTTGCAGTTTGGAATCTTTTCGACAAAAATGGGATTATCTGAAAAATGGAGAGCGTTGTCCGGAAGAAGAAGTCCTCGTCGCTGGTAATGTCTGTGGTTTTGCTCTTATTCCAAGGAAGAATTATCAATAAACGTAGTTCTGGATCCAAACTTTTCTTTTATGATATTCGTGCAGGAGAAACGAGACTTCAGGTGATGTCCTCTCTTTCCCAGTATAATCCAGGGATCGAAGACCCAGAACAAGTGATCTCTGGTGTGTGTAGATAACGATAAGATTAAAATAAAGTTCAAAGACATCCACAAGAAGCTGCGAACAGGTGATGTGATTGGTATTCGAGGAATTCCAGGTCGAACCGACATGGGAGAATTAAGTATCCTTCCAAGAGAAATCTCCCTCCTTTCTCCTTGTTTATGGAAGGTTCCTCGAGAATGGCATGAGATTAAGGATCCTGATGTGAAGTATCGGAAAGTAAAGGATCCAATTCGATCTGAATCGTAGCGATATTTAGACCTTATTGTAAGCAAGAATACTCGAGAAATCTTCTACAAACGAAGCAAAGTATGGATTCATGGTTCAATAAACTGTAGATTATCAAGTTAATTCGCAAATTCATGGAAGAGGAAGGATTCCTCGATGTTGAAACATCGATTCTGAGTGCTCAAGCAGGAGGTGCTGTAGCTACTCCTTTTATCACTCACAGTAATACACAAGATCAGGACCTTGCGTTACGAATTAGTCCAGAGTTGTATCTGAAGGAATTGGTTATTGGTGGATTTGAACGTGTTTATGAGATGGGCAAAGTATTCCGGAATGAGGGACTTGATAACAAACATAATTACGAATTCACAACAATTGAGGCATATATGACATATCAAGATTATACAGACTGGATGAAGAAAACAGAAGAGCTTTTGAATCGTATTGAATGAGCATCAAGGTTATGAATAGGTATTTGTATGGAAGTGAACGGTTCTTCTACTGTGGTAGTAAATGATACTCCAATCTCCTTTGCTCCTCCCTATCGTCAAATTGATGTAACAGAAGAACTAACAAGACAGTTAGGACCATTACCTGACTTGAATACAGGTGATGATAATTGATGCATATGATCACTAGAAGATAGTATTCCTAGCTTGGTAGAACTATGTAAGAAACATGGAATTGAAGTTTCAACACCACTTACGCTACCACATGTGTTGGATGCTCTCATTGGGAGATTCATCGAACCACAATGTATTCAACCTACATTCATTATAAATCACCCCATGGTGATGTCACCTCTTTCTAAGGAGCATGAGCACTCAGGGAAGTCGGAACGGTTTGAGTTGTTCGTTCATGGTGTGGAACTTGTAAATGCATACACTGAACAGAATAGCCCTGTTGTATGAAAATGTATAATATGTTATGGGTAGATACAGGAACAAAGTTTTACAATCCAAGGAAAGCAGCGTGAAGTGGGTGACAAGGAGATTCCTCCTGCGGATCTTACTTTCATAAATGTAAACTGAAATCTTTGGAAATAATGAATAGGCATTGGAATATGGACTTCCACCAACTACTGGTTGGGGCATGGGTGTAGATCGGCTGGTAATGATGATGACAAACCAATCAAGTATTCGTGATGTGGTCCTCTTCCCAGTGCTGAAGAATGTTAAAGAAAGGGAAGAACAATAGCAGTTTTCTGTTTGTTGTAAATACTAATTGTAACTTTTGAAGCTGCATTTGTTGTAACTATTCGAATGGTTAAACAAGAAGACATGTTAACACAATGAACCAGAGTGTAACAAGTGTTCTCATAATGGTAATGTTCATTTCACCCAATTTACAACATATCACAAATCTTAGTACGATGAGAGAGAAAGGGAGAGGAGTATGATTTCCGTGAAACTGATTGGCTTACACTTGAATTAAGAAGCTTTCGTCTTATATTGCTTTCCTTAAGTTTGCATTCAGGGATTCTATGTTCCCGAACTATTTTAATAGCCAGATGACGACTGGTGATCAGTTACAGTCTAATTCTGGTCAACGAACGGATCCACGATATAGGCAAGATGGAGCCCGCCCCTCTCAGCTTCAAAATCCTTACTCAGCTATAAACATGGGATCTAATGTGGCAGGACAGCAATTTGACCCCCGATTTATGGGAGCCATCAATTCTGGTCTTCCGCCCAACGCAGCTTTGCCATATAACATGGTTTCAAATGTGTATGCAGATAGTATGAAAAATATGCAAATACCATTCGACCGAGGAATGTATCACTATCCGATGCCTATGCCTATGATGGATATCCGGGCGGGTGGGTACCCTAATATGAATGGTTATTATGGTTATTATGGCTTACGACAGGGTATGCCGTATCCAATGGATCGATCGATGATTCCTGGTTATCCACAAGAGTTTGCTGCTGCACAGAACCAGGAAAGGATAAATAACACAAAATCAGTTACTTCTACGGAAATGCAGCCAACAGTTCCGGAATCTGGAAAGCAGTTCGAGACTTCAGTCGTTCCTATGCCAAAAGATACTGCTCAGAATACTCCCGACCAAGAATTGGGAACCAAGGAAATGAAGACAGAAACAGGTACAGTTCTCTCTCTCGTTTCATTCTAGGTACGAACGATACCTCCATGGAATTGCAGCTTGCTAACATGCTTCTTCAAATCAAGGGTAAATCGCGTGAATCTTTTGGTCCGTCAACTCAGCTTAAATCTAGTATTCCTCCTACTCGTTCCTATCCAACTCCAACTGTCCCCGATGATAAGCGAGTACGTACTACAGATCCCTCTGCAGGATACTCGGTCCCGTTTCAACAGATGCCTCCTTCTTTCTCCTATCTTCCACCTAAAACGGGAACTACCTATCCTGCCTTTCCTGCCCAACAATCTCATTATCCATACTCCTATCAGTCGGCTCTGCCTCAGCTCCAACCTCCTCCTATTCCTCCTCCAACGGCAGTTCATCAGCCACCAAAAGTACCAGCTTCAGTTGGTGATTACTATGTTTTCTGTACGGTGTGTCGTCACGGAACTCCAATCAATGTGACGAAGCCAATTCCTGACACTTTTAAGTGCAGTAACTGTGGGTTTGCATGTACGCTAGATAAACATTTATTGTCCTATTATGTTTGTGATGAATGGAAAAATGATGTGTAGAACCTGGGAATTGAAATTCAGTCTTCCTCACAACCTCCTTCGGGGACAACGGAATCAATCCCTCAAGTGAAAACGGAAGTAAAGGAGGAGTCTCTGGCTCCTATAGTGAAAGAAGAGTCAGGGAAAGAGAATAATCCCTCCGAGAAAGAACCATCTATAGAGAAGGAGGAACCAGTGAAAGTGGAAGTTAGAGTGCTGTAGTACGATGAAATTTAGATTGACTCACTTGTCCTTCAGCCGCTGGAGGAATCCCGTTTGGTTACAGATCTCCAAGTCCTTGCTAATCGAGGCGATTTGGTGGCCAGTGAAAGTACTGAGTACAAGGATGGACCGCTGAATGGGAAGCAAGCTGCTGATCTCGTTCAACAGTGTCGAAATGCACCTCGTGACTGGTGGGTGGGTAAATTTGTGAAGATGGAAATCCCGTCCTCGAAACTGCTACATAATGATGTACTGGTGAAGGAGGAGAAGGACCAAACAGAGGAAGAAGATCTGCGGCTAGTAGTTGGAGAAGTCGTGGGAATGAGCGAAACTGGGTTTGTTTTAAGGATTTCTGGAGACGAGAATGAGACTGTTAGTGTGGATAACTTTGTTAGTGGAGGTTACAAGTGTTGGCTCCTTCTTAAGGAAGGCTATCTAAATCTTGTTTTATGCTAGTCTGAGAATTGTTTGTTTCGAATCTAGTTTGTTTTTCTTGTATTCGGTATCTTGGCTCTATGGTAGATTCTGAATCAGAAATAAGTCAAGCAGACTCGGACTACTCAAGTAGTGATGGATCCCATGATTCAGCACTGGATTTTATCAATGGATATTCCAAAGAGCAGCAAGTTGGATGTTTAGTTGATATGGTTATGTAGGCTCTGATCCAGTCAAGAATGAAGGAGTTCCAGAATCAGTGTTCTGTTTTCAATTTGAATCAGAAAGAACAAAAAGTAGATTTCGTTAGTGCTGATGACTATAGATTCACGATGTTCGATTGCAGTATCCTGACTTGTCCGACGAAACTGTGATTTTGGGTCTTGAATGTTCCAATAATAATGAAGTTGATGATTTTATTTATGTTTATGAGTAGCTGTTGTTGATGCGTCGTTTTCGGCAGGAAGAAGGTTTTCTTGATCGTCTCAAGCGAATGGCTTCGGGAGAAGAGGAAAAGAATATGGAACTTATCACCTATGTGGATCCTCGCAAGGTGAAAGTGCGAGTCACGGAAGAAGAATCGAACAGTGACAGTGACAGTGATGACTGGCTCTCTACACAACATGGCTCTCGTTCCAAAAGGTCTCGAAGCGAGTATTGGAGTGACATTTATGATGAACAGAAATACCGCAAGCGTGTTTCTCGTGTGCGTCTAAATGAGGCACTCTCTCGTGTACAAGATTGTTTCATTGAAATGAACTATAGTTGGAACGATCCCATCCTACCAAATCATTGAAACCCAAACCAACCGTTGGCCGTCCACGAAAGCGTCGGAGGTCAACTAGTAAGGATGATGATGGTTCCTTTGGGTTTGGAACAGAGATAGCTGCCACCAGTACATCCAAAGGTAGGAAAGAAGGAATCGCTTCCCAAATAGACCGAAGTTTTATGGAGTCCGTTGAATACTTCCATCGAGTTACTGTATCAACAAGACAATTACAGGACCTGGGGTGGAGTGATGCTCGTATCAAAGCGTATGCTATCTCAGCAAGGAAATAATGAATTAGATTTAAAGGACGTGCAGAAAACCCGAATCTGTACTACTATCGATTTAATGATCCTGGGGAAAAGCAAGCAACAGGAAAATGGTCTCCTAAAGATCGGTATTTCTTCCTAAAACAACTCGTAGAACATGGAATGGACTATTCTGTGAGTTATTGTTACGATATTGAAACTTAGTGGGGTTTGTTTTCAATGAAGATCCCTGGCCGAGTAGGCTATCAGTGTAGTAATTTCTACCGCCAGCTGATTCGTGAAGGAGTGGTTATTGATGACAATTATTTTATTGATGAAAAGAATCAGCTTTCGTTCCGTTTCAAAAGCCGTAGTACGGGAAAGCAATCAACCAAGAAACCGAAAGGAGTGAAGGTACCTCCTGAAGATGAACCCTTTGATGTGGAAGCTTATGCTTTTGATTATGGAGATGATGATGAGAATTGTCTGCGTGTATGAATGAGTAGAAAGTTCAACTTTAGGGATTCATCGATGTAATGACCATGCAGGAAGTTGTGAAGCCTACAATCTCTCCTTATGGCCATGTGCTGGGCTATGATACGTGGATGCGTGTATTGAATCGAGAACCCAAGAATACATGTCCTTTTACAAAACAAGTGATGTTTGAAGGAATGGATAATGGGTAGAAATTGAATCGTCGTCAGCTTGTGAAGTTGAATCGATTAAATATTGATGAATATCGAGACAAGATTGTTCGCATGGATGGTTTTGCTATGGAGTTTGTTGTTTGTTCCAAACAGGAATTCTATTCTTCTGCTTTTGATTCTGAATACAAGATCGAAGTAATCTTCTCAATCAGATTTGGTACAGTGGCAGTTTCATCTGTCTTTGCAGTCTATGGATGATCTTCCAGAACAAATAGCACGTTTAAAAGTTCGTCAATAGATACGAGTTTTTGATTATAAAAGTCTCGCTCTCCCTCGAGATTCCGAATCTACTCTCAACTCCAACCAGAATACACACCACAAGTTGTTGTTTCTGCATTTCTCCATTTGACTCTTCCAACTTCATTTTCAGTTCAGCTATATTTCATCCCTTGCTCTCTCCCTCACCAATATCGTGTTCTAGATCGCTTACTCGCTTAGAGGTTGTTGCCAATGGTGTAGTCTTTATTCGTTTTGCTATACATAAATGCATGAATCAAGCAAGACAAGTAGGTTGAGCGACATCTCCGGGTTTGGGACTTGAGGCCATGGAAGAAGGGCGCGATTGTTGTGTTATAGATGTATTTTTTCTCGACAAAATTGAAGTGGAAGTCGCCTCTACACAACACCACTTCCAGATATCGTACCTTTTCCTCCTTTCGCCATGGACCTACGTTCCTCTGGATTGTAATCACTTCGAGGTGTATTCTGGTCCCAGAATTTCTTCAACCATTGCATGAATTCCAGATTGTCTTGAGGACGACCTTTAATTAACCTGTCAACATCGATATTCTATTCAAGGAATACCATTTCGTAAATCTACTTTAGAGATATTGCACTTGAGGAAGGCAGTCTGTAGAATCTTGTAGTTTTTAGTATATTCATATGGATCTTTGGCTGCAAAATTCACTCGCTGCATTGGAATCACATCTACCTCTGACCCGCAATCCTCATCATACCAGGAAACAACATATCAATCATTTGGCATGCAACAGCTCCTACTGATGAACTACAATTCAGCGCTTCTTACCCGAGGCGGTCTCTTCAATCTTTGTCAGATTCATATGGAGGGTAGAATTGATCCATTCAAGCAGCTCTCCTCGTGATGCACCTGTTATGAGTTCCATGTCACTTGTTTTCGATTGAGACCAAAAGACCCAATTGACTTTTTATCGAAGAATTGCCCTATTTCTGACTCGTTCATTTTCTCGCGTAATGAGCAACAAAAGTGTGATTCAATATTATATTCCTGAAGATGGAGACGATATGGATCATCCTAACGTATATTCAATTGATAAGAAGTCAACTACGATTACCGTAACAGACATCCGAAACGTGAATTATCACTCATGGATCTTATTTTGTAGTCATTTCCAATTCCTGGAACCTATTACTTTCGGTTCAAACGTGCTTTCAAGAAAACATGGAGTGTGATTTGACCCATCATCATAATATCTAGTTTGGTTTGATGTAAGTAAAGATGATGAAGTGGTTCCTTCATTTGATGGTACCATCATGATGAAAGTGACTCGTCTTCCTGCTTCTGCTGCAAAGGTCATGAAGAAGGAGACACGAAAGGTCAGTCCAAAGCGGACTGCTCCGAAACCAACTGTTTTTGAAGAATCATCCAAATCTACAGAACCTGTTTCTGAGAGCACTATAAAGAGCGATCCAGTTCCTTCTACAGAGGATTTCTTCAGTTCGATTGTAATTGTAGTCGTTTGTCACCATTCGTAGAGTCCTATGAGTCCAGCTTCTGCTCCGCCAAAGGCCACATCATCTGGAGGTACACAGAATGGGGTTCTTTCCATTATAGATGTATTTGATTCATTTGCCAACTTCACTACTCCTCAACAAGCTACAGATCCATGGGCAAGTCTTGGTATCTAGCTATCGTGTTTGTATGAAACACCTCAAATCACTTTCCATTTCTCTCTATCCACACTCTGAATATAAATACTGTCATATACACTTACTCGTAACACAGCAAACTGTCCCTTCATGGCTACTGACCAGATTAACCCATAAATGAACGTAGGCCAAGCAAGTAAATAGAATCTACATATTACTACAATTCTACATGTACCCATCACGAGATGTTACACACATTCCTCCCATATTCTTGCATTTCAAGTACATGTCCTTGCAAACACATGTCTTCATAATAACCTCATCTCCACTACAATTGAATATCATTTTCACCTTTACAGTACACACTCTCGCTTCGATGTCACATCAATTAACGACAGGAAGGGAGACACATACATATTGTGGCCCAGATTGGAAATAGTATTGAATAATGACATATAACTACCTCCAAAGCGAGGATCGGAGATTTGAGCAAAATAGGTCATCTATTGGTCATTCCTTAATCCTGGGACTACTGCGCTCACATTCATGGATTGAGCTGATGCACTGCTGAGAATAATCAGAATATATGCAATGGGATAGTACTTCTTCTCCATCATGCCCTGATCAACATCTATTCTCAACACGCTCCTCTACACATACCTGGAAGAAAATGAATAAAACAAGCTAGAATCATTGCCATCGAGATACGACACACATAACATCGTTGCATCAGAATGAGAGGATGAACTCGAGAAAGGATTCTACTCACCAAGACTGTAATCACCATCTCAAGAGGGAAATAGAACATCTTGAGTGATGTCAGAGCCACGCTTTCCATACCCTTATCAATCAAACGAAGATTAGAGGCGGCTTCTGCGGGGAAAACACCAATTCGATTGGTCAGAAGGATTAACGCCAAACGAAGGAACTATGTGTGAAGAAGAAGATGAAAGAATACATAGGGATTCTTAAGAATATCAAAATACAATTTGTAGGTCTGAGAAAGAGACATGGTTGCATCACTCTCATTCTTTGGTTCATCCATTTCCTTAGATTCAGAAGGTCTTGGAGAACGTCTTCGAGTGATAAGAGGTTCACCTTCCGTAGGATTCGGAATCTCTGATTTCATCTGTTTGACTGGTTCCACCTCTTCTTCCTTCTCTTCAACGAAGAACAGAATGTACAAAGTATACATTATATAAACCACTCCCCAAAACAAGCAAAATTGACGCAATGTCACTATGGGACCTACAGAACCACGAATTGATGAAAGGAATGTTGGCTCATTCAGTGCCAGAAATACAGAGTTCCTATTATTAACAATAACCGAAGACACAAACGCTAAATGGACGCCAAGAGTTTGGCCAACAGAATTACAGGTGCTCTGCCAACCCTTGTTCTTCTTAGATAGCATAGTTAGAGCCCAAGCATCGACAGCAATGTCCTGTGTAGCTGCGAGAAGATAGAAAATGAAAAAGCAAACAGTGAGAAAAGGGATATTTGGAGATTCAGAGTACAGGGTTTTCTCAATTACAGAAGATAAGGAAATAAACATGATGCCAATTAACAGTTGAAGTGGTACAATCCAGGTCTTTCGTCTTCCCATTCGTTTTGACCATCTGGTTGTTACAAAAGAAGAAAAGGAATACACTGCATCAACGACAGGAGCCCATAACATTTTCAATGAGTAAGGAAAACTGCAATAATTAAAAACTGCCTGTTCACCATATGAAACATGTTGTTGCTGAAGAAGAATGGAGATAGTATTCGATAAACCCAATGGGATTCCCTAGAAATGAAATATGGACTTCACAAAGTACTTGGAGAATGTAAAGGAATGTTAGAAACAGGATGGTCTTCCTATCTCCTTCCAAGTCAGATGCAAACTATTCTGTGATGAACCCAGTCTTCACCTACATCGAAGAATTTCATCAGACAAAGAATATAAGTTCACAGAAAGAACTGTTTGATCATCCTTGATAATCAAGGACCCATTGATTTCCTTGTTTTTCGCATAGTTGACGATGCTGACGTCATTTACTAGCGCCTTATCAAGGACTGTGTGTCGTACAGCTCCTCGAGCATTCCTGGCCTATTTCTCGAGCGAAATACCTCCGACATCACCAGAACAGGAGAAATGGCCTCCATATAATGTTTGCTCGCTTCCTTTCAACATTAAGCCGAATCCGAACCATATCAAACTGAAGGAGCCTCATAAACGGTGATTTCTTACTCTGGAAAGTAATTCTTAGTGCGAATTCCCTGATTAAGCAATTATCAATGGAAGCAGCCGAATCTGCTAGGCAAAACATGGACTTTGATAGCTTCCGATCAGGAGATGCCATTGAAGTCACTGTAGGAATGTTTGGGATGCTTAATGGTTAGATGAAGAAGAGAGGAGATAGTCGAACAGAAGAAGTCTTCCGAGGCGTGTGTATTGCCAAACACAATGATTACTACAATTCAACGTTTACAATTCGTTGTGTTGGTGATGAATTCGGTTGTTGATTCATAGAATATTGCAGGTGAGGGTGTAACAATTCTATTTTCAACATATCAACCTGATATAAAGTCTGTGAGGGTATAACTGGTGCAGAGTAATAAGTGATAGTTAATCCAGGAATCTTTCTTGAAGAATGGTGAAAGGAGACAACGCAAATCGAAGTTGTACTACTTAAAAGACAGACCAATTCTGGACCTCAAGATCCCTTCGAACTGGACTCCAGATCGCAAATATGTTAACAAGAAGAAGAACAATGCTTGGTTGATCAGCAGAGGAAAAAAGCCTGAGGAAGAATGAACTGCTAACTAGGGTAAAGTGGATTTGTTTAGTGGGTTGTTTGTTGGATCATTTCCTTGTTGATGTTTCTTTGTAGATTTATTATTCTTATTACTCTTGTTCTGGGCTATAATCCCGAAAAGGATTTACAAGTAGTGTACTCTCAGAAGGATTATAACCGTTTTTTGCATGTAACTATTTTCTTATGTTTCTATTCTTATTGTAGAATCGAATTGAACTAAAGAATAAGGTTAACATTGGTCTCTTGGGCTTCAACAAGGATTTTACAATTAAGGAACTCCAAAATCTCCTAGAGAATCATTTGTCTTCTGTTCTCCCTAGAATACGAAATGGAATGGAGTATCAGGATTCCAAAGTGTGGTTTGGGATTGATTATAATGTTGGTATTCTTATCAGCTTTTAGAGATAGGTTGTTCATATTCGTGGGGGATTGTTGCAGCGCTATCAAACTGTTCTCAATGAGACAATGAGTACAAAGATCATTAGTCTTCTAATTTGTAGCACGTCAATTTTTAAAGAAGGAAGATGTGAGGATCATTCCCAAAGCCTATTCGAATTATGTCATCAATATCGGTTCTCTCGAACTCCAAGATATTATTAATCGAATGGGTGATAAGTGTGAGTGTTCATACATGATGTTGAGTTGTAGTGGCTGAACAATGTAATTCTGGCTACTCAAGTGATTTTCAGACTCCTCTTTCGGTTAATGGAACTGGCTTCTTTTCATGGGTAGATCATTTTTGTGAATCCCTCCAAATCGGAAATGTTGCCAACGGTGGATAGAAATGCAGATGCTTATTATTATCGATACTATTTCAGGTTCAATGATGAAAACATGATAAGCACTGTTTTGATTAGTGAATGGATTGAAGTGTAGTATTTTATAAGTGCAAATCGCTTTATTTTCATCGATATAGCTGCTGGACCTGTTGTATGTAGTACAGAACTCGATAACCACAATATCCATAATACTCTCGCTTATGAATATGCTTTTGGTAGTGCTTTATTCGCATGATTAGATAGATCAAAGCATGAAATTGGATACAGTCGCACTTTCAACGAAACATATTGTGGAAAACATTTTCTTTCCCAATATTGTCAATAATACCCATATACAAGCACATCATCAATTGTTCCTTCAGATCGTATTTTTCACGATGACAGATGCATATTCACCTCGTTTAGGCCCATTGCAGCAAGAAATGGAGGAAATCAAGATGAGTCTCCGATCACTCTTCAAATCTCACTTCCGAACGCGTCGAATCAGTCTTATCACAGAATTCATTTATCTCCGAAACAACATCACACTGATGAATTCGATTCGTTCCACCTTCATAGAATCTATTTCTCTCTTCAGTCAGAACAACACTGTAACTTATAAACCCTACAGTCGAATTGTATGAATGGATGAAATCCTAAATTGAAGGATGGAGAGCAATTGTCACTAGTACTTCAAACCGCATTACAGTCACGAAAGTATTTATTCCGTAGACATCAAGTGCAGAATCAAGGTACACAAAGTGATTTCTTCCCTCTCTTCGTTCTTGATGTCAGTGATGAACCTGTCTTATTCGAAGGACAGAAACTCTATTTCAGCAATTCTGAGAATATTATTGTGATTCGGTCTGATTCTATGCTACGAAGAGGATTTACCACTGATCCTTCGTATTACTCTGGAGACAATATGGGAAATCGCACTCTGAATTATATTATTAGTTCTATCTTTGAGGGAATGGTAGGAATTGAGTTATTCTCTCATCTAGGCGGGATTGGAGAATTTTAACCTAGTATCTCCATATCAAGAGAATCGGTTTATGTTGGCTCTAGGTCATCACCCATTTCAAAGCAATAATGAAATGAAAGTGAGTCGCATTTTCACAGATGTGTATCAACAGAATCGGTTGATACTACTCGTGAATACGATCATTGAAGAACTTGAAAGGATATATACTGTTCTAAATGAATATGTCTTTTCTATCATGTTAGAATCAGAATTTGAACTCATGAATAGTGGAAATCCAGTGATTGGAAGCAAGATTGTGATAACACGCGAATATCTGTCTCAGTATTATGCTGAGAGTTATCCTAAACAACCAGATCAGTATCAGCATCTCTTTGCTGAATTAGTGAATCTGTGTAATCAGTTCAGCTTTTATATCGATTCGTTTATGGATATTGACTTCCAGACCATTCGGCAAGAGAGTGAATCTGATACTCAACTCCTACTACAACTACTGACGGACATTCGGTCCTTCCAACGATTCTCGAAGAACGTGTTAACGAATTTCACTCTGACTGTACAGTGCAGTGAGCTGAAACACTCCATTCTGTACTCTTCTGAGATCTCTGTAGAAACGATGATTGTTATCATTTTGCTTCTTGGCACTTTGTTGTATGCAGCTATGAAATTTTTCCTTTAGTTCGTTGTTTATTGTAACATTATCTGGTATTATACATCTTCCTTTGTTACCTTGTTGCGATATGGAATAATGAGTAACACATCTCATGTGTTCACCTTCGATGAAGCTGAGATTCAAGTAAGCTTAGTGTCTCCAATAGTAATGAAGTAGAATGAAATCTTTGTATCGTGTTCCGAAGGGACTCTAGAGACAGATGGCAGTAGGTCTCCTATGATTGAGCAGCAACAAGAGATGATTGTGCAACCTCCGTTCTTTCGGACTCGGGACAAACGGAGAGTATTATACCCGTCTTCTTATTACCAAATTCCGGACCGTCCAGCTTGTGTAGATACTCCCATCACCTTGCATTGGGATGAAAAGGAAAAGCGATATTTCATTCCAAAGAACAACAATAAAGCAATTCGGTTTGATGGTGTTGATGCAATGGAATTCAGGGATTCATGGCCAACCACTGAATACGTTCCATTATCAAAAGAAGTACATATTGTTGATACTACTAATTCTAAGGAATGTGATTATCTCTTCAATAAACAGAAACGAGTTTCAGTTATCATTGTGGAGGACGAAGAAACTAAACGAAATGATTCTTTGCTCGACGAAATTGACGAAATGGTAATGGTTCAATAGAATTGTGACGTTTAGGAGGATAGTGATCCAGAAACAATTCCCATAAGTCGTCTTCGTCAATACCTCCGTTTTCGATCGAGTACTCTTGACTCCCAGAGTAGCTCTGCTATTGATTCCGATTCGTCTTCATATTCCTCTCCCGAATCTCCAGTTAGTCCTCTCGTATTCACCTTTGATGAAGAGGAAGTTGCTGCCTCCATTGGCAGGCCTATGGTAATGGAATCACAGCGAGAGCGAACTCCTCATGTTACGGATACTCCTCGTTGTCGTCTCTCTCTGAATGATTTGGAGCAATTAAATGCTGCTCGCAGTGAATCGTTCCAACCGGAAAAACTGCACTCTCCACGTCTATCGTCTGTATCAGCTCCTGTACTGACTCCTCGTCATGCTCATACACTGGGAGCTGCTAATCTCACCGTTCATGGAACCTCCTTCTTCCAACCACTAACACCACGGTCCCAGCATGCAGTCAGTGATACGTATCCTTCATCAATTAACCATTTTGTTGCACTTGAGAGAGACTCTTCTTCGACCAGTACTCAGTCTCCATCCACTGGGACTCGTCAATCCTCTCATACCTTCGATGTTGGTAGAGCCTCCATAGATTCAGAGTCATTCCCTGAGGATCTACTGCTATCCGAGGACAGCATTACTGAGGAGAAACGATCATCAGCCTCCCAACATGTATTCAATTTCGAGTCGCCTAGCGTCATTCGGGAGTCTCTTTGTGATAGGATACGAGACATTAAGTCATTTTGCATTGATACCGGCAAAGTGGAGATGGCATCGTGATGTTATGTATAGAAGCTTGTGAAGTTCCAAAAGTGTCTCCAGAAGATACTTGAAAATCAACAACATGTTGAAAGCCTCTATGTAACGTTTCTCAGGCTCATTAACTGATAGGCCCTAATTCAAGAAAGGTACACATTGAATGGAATCATTGATAATCTGCAATATGATATTCGAATGATTATTAGTCAAATGGCTGAATTGGAAGGAAATCATTATGTACGTAGTTTGAAGCAAATCTGATCATAGATTGCAAAGATGGGAATCCTTAACACACAAAATAAGGTTCTAATGAAAGAGGAGGTGTATGAGGCCTCTGTAAGGGTAGTCAGCACACGAGAATTCTCATTTGTAGCAACAATTGACTCTTTTAGGATGGAATGTGGAAGCACTAGACCAAGGATTAATGATCTTATCTGTTAATTGTGGGAAACAGTGTTCGCTTGTTTTTCGGATATGGACAAAGAACTTTATCACGGTCTACTCTACATTAACAGTCCTTAAAGGAGAGAATCCCGTCTTTGACCAGATGGTTAAGAATTCTGGGTTGCTACGGCACGTAAAGAAAGAATTAATGTATCATGAATTGAAGGAGTATTGGCAGACTGTAGATGTTGATAGAGGGAGTAACCAATAGATTTGTTTTTTGTGCAGAAAAATTGCCATTGCTTGCGCAATAGTTTGATTGTGTTTGTTTGAATGTAATTGAGAATCTGAATTGGATAAACAGTCAAAATATCGACTATTTCTGTCAGTTGTTTTGAATTCGCTCATTAATCACTCAGTGGGTGTGAAAAGTGTATTATTCGCTATGGAAGAATTTAAACACATTCAGTATTCATTTACATCTTCATCCACTTACAATTCTAGGATCACCGAGTTGACTGAAGATACACTGAAATTCACTCTTCGAGGAGTAGATGCAAGTATTGCAAATGGTCTTCGAAGAATTATGATTGCCGAAGTCTGCTTTGGTAGCAAGTTTTGAATTCTAGGTGCCCTCTGTCGCAATTCGTACTGTAACTATTTTAGAAAATACATCTGTTCTCGTTGATGAATATATTGCTCACAGACTCGGTCTCATACCTATCCGTCGTATTAGTGATGATCCTTCTACTGGACTCAAAGATTACTTTGAGTGCGCTGAGGAATGTGATCGTTGTACTGTACGACTTACGATCGATGTCACCTGTAAGACCGAAACAATTTTCTCATAGCTAGGTCGAGGAGACAGACCCATAAATGTTACAAGCAAAGACTTGAAGTCACTACATCCAAACTATGCTCCTGCACATGCTGCTAGTATGGAAGAAGCCCAAGCAAACAATGAAAATGGAATTCGAATTGTTGCTCTTGCTCCTGGACAATCCTTGAGAGTTGAATGCAAAGCTATTCTGGTAGGATCTCTCAGGCAAGTTAATTGTAGGGTGTTGGGAAGGAACATACAAAATGGTCTCCCGTAGGAACAGTTTCGATGAAGTATGTACCAATTGTCACAATCAATCGAGGTAGTGGAGATTGAGTGGAATAATACTCAGAACTAATGGATACGAAAGATTCAGATTTTAAACAGAGGTTTGTAGATAGTTGCTGTCGAAACGTCTTTTCTATCGATCCTGCTACACAGCGTGTGGTTGTGAAGAATTCACACGAGTGCATGTTCTGTGGTGATTGCGAGAACTTCAATACCAGTTATGCTGACAAAGTGGTGACAATTTCACAAGTTCCCAATGAATATGAGTTCACAGTCGAATCGACAGGATCAGTACGTCCTCTGGAGATTCTGAAAGAGAGTATTCGTGTTTTGGAGATGAAGATGGCAGAGATTCAACGGTGTGTACGTGATACGATGTTAGTAGATGGACACTCTTGTGTTTGTTTCAAACAAATTCATTAGTCACTTCTAGAATTTATCATCTCAAACCACTGTGTTAACGCATCGGATAGGATTTCGGGCAATGATTGAACCGAGCGAACCACTAAATAGTATGGGAATGGATAATTATCAAGATAATTTGCAAACAGACGACCTTTCTTTCCAGTATACACTTTTGTCTTTAGAATCGAGTCTTGAGGATTGGCTATTCATAAGTCTCCCTTTCATTCCACTTACGTGTATCATCCACAATCAATAAAACTACAAGGATGTTATTCTCTTCAGCATCACGCAGTAACTTGGCTATTCGATCACGTCCTTCTTGAATTCGTCCATCACTCACAACAAATGCAATCTGAACAGCTCGCTTTGCTGCACCACTTAAACGTTGTCTTGATTGAGCCAAAATAGCAATCAATGATTGAAGACACTTCTCAAAATCGGTATGTTTTTGAGCAAACGAGAAATGAGTGAATATTTGTGCACCTGATTGACCTGTGAAAGGTGTTCCTAATGAATGAATATACTTCACACTCTCTCCAAACGACATTACACCAATCTGTCCCACTTCCAGCTATCAATCATTCCAATCATCGAATCATACTTGTGACAATGCATTTCCTATCAAAGCTAACGTTTTGAAGGTAATCATTCCTGTGTTGTTCTGTTTCATACTCTCACTATCATCAATCACAAGCATTATCTGATATTCCCGCTGTGATGGACGACTTCTCCTCAACCATATCTTATCCTTCCGATAGTTCGATGCTATGAATGGAATCACTTTTCGCATATTAACTCGCTTTCCTGTCTTGAAATCTCCCGAGAGTTTGCTTGCTTTTGTTGGCTCCATCAACAGTCTCAGTTGTTCTGTTAAACGACCAGACAAGTCGGCTGTTTGAGCTAAGAATTCCTTCCATATAGCTGATGCATTAGCAACGAGACTGGGATCTGAAGAAGGAGATACAATCAGACTCTGAACATTCATATTCATATAACTATCTTCCTCCACAAACGGCAAACGAACAGTCTCTTCTTCTGTTGACTGGAGTTGGAGATCATCCTTACTCAACACTCCATCCAGTGATTCCTTGTTCATCTCACTTCCAGCACCTGCTTTCATAACCTGATCAAACAAATCCGATGCAAATGCCGAAGCCTCTGTGACTCGTTTCTTCTCTTCCTCTTCAATGCTTCTCTCTTCGTCACTCTCAGGGAACGGAGGTTGAGCTTCCTTCTCTGGTTCCATTTCCTTCTCATACTCTTCATTCTCATGAGGAGTTGTATCTTCACTCTCTCCTTCTTCAATCTCGACACGGTTTGTCTCTTCAGTTTCAGGCTTGAAGTCCACATCTTGAAGTGACGGAGCCAACACTTCTTGACCACTCTGTTCCTGCTTCACCTCAGCACTCAACGGCTGTGGTTGTCGCTCCATCGTAGCTTCCTTCTCTTCCTTCTCTTCTTCTGTTTGAGGGATCATTTGAAGTCGTTCATACTGCTCTTGCCACTTCCGTTGAGTCTGTTCGGGATTCTTGTAAGGATTCATATCCTCTTCCTTCTCCTCCTCTTCCATCTCTCCTTCCTTCTCTTCACCTCCATCACCTCCTTCTCTTTCTTTCTCTTCTTCAGCAGGATCCTCTTTCTCCTTCTCATCTTCTTCCTTCTCTTCTTCTTTCTCTTCTTCTCTTTTTCCTTCCTCTTTCTCCTTCGGAGTATCCAGAACCTGGTCTTCACCTGTCACATCAGCAACACCTTCTGTTGGAGGCATTGCTGATTTTTCCTTCTCTAATTTTTCCTTCTCTTCTTCCTTCTCTTCTTCTTTAGTCTCTTCTGGGTTGTCATCTACTTCTATATCTTCCTCTTCCTTCTCTTCCTCCTCTTCTTCTGCATTTCCAGCCATATCCACACTCTCTTCTTCACTCTCTTCCTTCTCTTCTTCCTCCTCATTCTCTGCGACCTCCTCTTCTACCTCCTCCTTCATCTCTTCCTCTTCATTCTCCTCCATTTCCTCTTCTTCTCCTGAGTCTTCAATTTGCATGTTATCAGGCAATTCCTCCTGTTCATCTTCTTGTTCCTGATTAGCAAAATGATCATCTTCATACTCCTGTTCATTCAAGTCATTGATCTCTTCCTTCTCTTCCTCCATCTCCTCTTCCACCTGTTCTTCCTCTTTCTTCTCACCATCCTCTCCTTCCTTCTCTTGTTCCTGTTCCTCCTCCTTTGTCATCATTTCATCTGTGTTCTTCTCATTCTGCTGTTTTGAATCTTGCTCAATCTTTTCATTCTCTGTTGGAGGTTCTTCCTCATTTTCATCCCACAATTTCTCATCCAAAACCTCTTGTTCATCATTCTCACTCAATTCTCCCATCTCACGATCCTTCTCTTCTTCACTTTCTTCATCTTCTCCTTCCTCATCTTCCTCTTCCTTCACATTCTCCATTTGTCCATCAAAATCATCTTCCACATCCATTCCTGTATTCTCTTCTTTCTCTTCTTGCTCCGGCTTCTCTTCGTTCTCCTTATCCTGCTTCAATCCATCCAACTGTTCCTTACTCTCTAACTGGTCTGTCACATCTTGTTCACCAATACCATCTCCCATTCCTGTTCCATCTTGCATCTCTCCTTCCTCCTTCTTCTCCTTCTCTTCTTCCTTTGGAGGCAAACAGAAACCCTTCTTCAGCACTTCACGGAATAGCCTCAGTAATACGTATTCCAGTTTTCCCATACTCTTATTCAACATCACACCTCTCATAAGAATTTCAATTGCTTCTACTGTCACTTGTTGGACTAGTGTAATCACTTGGGGCAACAATGATAGACTCATAGCAAAAGTCATTTCTCTTGTCTCCAGAATAGCAGCAATAAACTCCTTCAACTCCATATGAACACTTCCAAGAGAGAGAGTAGTCCATGTCTGTAACAGTGCTTCATGCATCTGCTGGAATGTGAATGACTCCATAGTTTTGTGACTTTCACTCTGACGCTGTAAGCCTTGCACGATTCTCAGTAATCGAGACACCAGCTGGTTCCTCTTTGCAAGTACTTCTCGCATCAGAGTAGTATCAATCGAATCCATTTCTCCTGATCCCATAGTTACAATACCTTCACGCACACGTCTCAGACTCGTCTGAACAATGGCTTCTGTTTGCTGCCAGTGATCCACAGCCACTTGTAAATGTTCTTGCTGGAAGACCCCACTATCCTCTTCATTTGCCATCAACAGCAGATTCTTCAATACCTCTTGAAGATGCGATAGTGTAGAGACGAAGAGAGCAGGACTTGTCACTGCATAAAGACGATATGCAAGCGAATCATCACGCACAGTCAGTCGATCAAGTTCTGTTTCCAATATTCGCTTTGATTCCTCACAGAGCTCAACAAATCGAGAGGGGATCTGAATCTCTCCTGCTACACGCTGACAGAAGAACAGAAGCTCAGCCAGTATTTCAATATTTGACGTTAACAGAGTCTCCAGAGTAGGAGCTATCTCCATTAGAACAGGACACACATCAAGGACCTCATGAGCATCATCCTGGTAGTGATAGGCAATATGTTGGATGTGCTGGAGAGTACCGTTAAGACTGCTAATCTCAGATCCAAGAGAAAGAATCACTTCACGTTCCTGAAGTAGATTCAACATCAGATTCTCGCTGTAGCCAACACATCTTCGGATATCTGCTGCTGTCAACTGATCGCTCACCTGCTGACTGACTTGGACACGCAGCGCTGTAAGTAGCAAATGATTCTTATAGAAGTATTGATCAGCCTTTGTCCACAACCGAGTAAACAGAGTAATATTCTGCTGAGTACTGGGAACTTCCGCAGCCATACCACGCGTGATTGAAGGGAGATTTCGCATTTCAGGGATCGAGAGACGCATCACGTAATCAAACTGCTGTTGGAATGAAGGAATATTGGATTTGAGGTGTGAAATGCCTTGATCTTTCAGTTGACTCAAAAGAGAAGCAAAAGCCTTTTGCTTACGAACTGTGTATTCCTTTTCCTGACGTAATTCCTCTGCTGTCACGATAATTGTGGTTGCCAAATCTTCGAGAGCATCACCAGGTTGAATTTCTCCCAGAATGTGAGTCATCACAGAGGCACTTAGGATCTGATGCATTCTCTGGATGATCTGATCACATCGCTTCAAAGAAGCCAATTCTTGAAGGGAATGATTCTCTTGCAGAAGTTGCTCTTCCAATCTTTGGAGATACTCATTACCACGGGAATTACTACTTCTAAACATCGTATCCTTAGGTTTCAACTGGTTGAGAACAATGTCTTCTTTCTCCTGCTTGCCTTTCTGTTGTTCTTTCACAACTAGTTCATTCTCAAGGAATTTATCAAGAACAATACTCACCTTCAGGTTGTTGGCATCTCGATATTCGTACACAAGCTTGAACAACTGACGATGGATCTTAAGCGATGTTTCTCGCAAGGAGAAATAACTCTGATCGTCCCATTTGCCTAGTTTTACTTGATCCTTCAACTGTTTTTCAATAGGAACTCGTATCTCATTGATATAAGTTTGAACAGCAGGAAGGAACACAGAGTACAAGCGTGTAATGTGATACAATACATTCATATTCAACTCTACTATCGTATCTTTCACTCGATGCTGTTGTAGCTGGAGTTTTAAGAATCGAGAGAGTAACAACAGCAAATGAAGGCGAGATGTGAACTCTAATAATGGGCTTCCACGGAGATATGAGTCCAGAATCTCAATTAATGAATGAGTGTATTGAATAGCTTCCTCTGAGAGGATCTCTCCAGTCTTCAACATCGCCACAGTCTCACTATCATTCTCATCCTTCCGAATCCCAAGAGTTCGTCGAATGACACTAGAAGAAGACAGAAGCACCCAGAGATCCTGTGGACACACACCTACACGACTGCAGAAAGATGAGAGAAGCGAATATGTCTCTGAAGGAACCTCCAACACACGCTGAACACTCTGCAGAGAGTCTCGAGGCAGTAACATGGAATATAATTGACAGAAATAGTCGGTATTTCTCTGTGCTGCTTTCTCATCCTCATCATCTAGGAACGAGCCCCAACTTTGCAACTCCAACTGTCTCCATCGAATAATCAGCTTATTCACTTGCTTGATGTGCTCTGCCAACGAGACTACCTGAGCAGCACTCACTTCCCAGTCATGCATTCGACGTGACAATACCTCAATACCAGGAAGCATAACAGACAATGGAGTAGTGATAGATAACTCCAGCATCTTATCAATCAATCGACAGAGATACTGTAGCACCACATGGGTAGGATACATACGAAGCAACTCAAATACACGACGCTTTAGAGACAGTAGTACACGAGCACAATTCTCTGCTTCTGCTATATTGCTATGATTATGGAAGGAATAACCTCGGGACGGATGAAGTAACGAAGCCAAATCTCTGCCTTCTGTCACCTCCTTCCCTAACTTAAGTTGTAAGAGGATAAACAGCGAGGAAGCAGATTCAAAGTCACTCAATACTAGTCCACGCACTTCTTTCTCCAGATTCGAAGTAACACAACCATTCAGGAACACCAACTGTTCACGTACAGGAACCACAACGGAATCTGAGGTGGAATTCGAGGTGACAAGGAGCTGAATAACATTTCTCACATATGCAATATCTCCATTGCTTACTGTCCATTCCTCCTTGTTTCCTAAGTCCCCACTTCCTTTTGCTGCCTTTTCCAGAGCTACCAGATCGAGAGTGTCTCCCTGCGCAGCTGCTTGAGCCTGAGCATCTTCATCGAAGAGCAACTGGTAATCGGGGAACTGTTCCTTGAAGGCTGCCTCAATAGCCTCCTCATTGCTACTGATATTTTCAATATTCACAGTACGAGTTCGGAACTCCACAGTCTTCTCCTCCTCAGCACGCTACTAATTATTTCATGATATCAAACTCACCTTTTTAGCTTCTGCCTCCTTCTGTGCGTTGAACAGATCTGTGAAACTTGAAATGAAATCTGTGATAGCACTGTCAGCAGTAGTTCGACGTAAGACAGTCACATTGAACAAGAGGAGTTGTGTTAGCAAGGATCTGAAGACAAGAGACTTCGATCGAGCATTCTTTAGGACATCCAGATTCATTAGTGCTGTCATTTCACCTCCTAACGTGTGATAATCCATTGATATCACTCGGAATGGGAACTGTGTAAATGCCTGTAAGAAGCGATAGTGTGTACTCAGGTTCCCAAGAGACAAATTGATCTGAGAGGACACGGCATTTGATACAGTAATGAGTTCTTGTAATCCATGTTGCAACTGACTAACTGCTCCTTGAATAGGCAATATGATATCTCGGTACCCACTGTAGCTACGCTGTAATGACTGCTTGAAGCTCTGGATATTACTCTGGAGAATCGCTTCCTCCTTCGTCAATAAAGCCATATCATCATTCAACTCTGGAATTGTTACTTCTGCTGTTGAAGCCACAAATGGACTTGTCTGAAGTCTTCTGAAGATTGTAGTGATTACTTCAGGAATACGCTCCAAAACAGAAACAGTTTCATTCTTACACACCAAACTACCATTATGAATACAGAGAAGAAGATGATTGATTGAACGATATTGGATACTATGAAGACGTGATAATGAGATGATGCTCACTCCAAATGAATATAGTGTTGAATACAGTTGGTCGAATGAGTTTGCACTCTCTCTCACAAACTGACTACGTTGTAGCTCTTGTGCTACCTTCTCATTCTTCTTCACAACTGTAGCATACAACGATTTCATCTCAGCAGCAATTGAACCCGATTCACCAAGATCACCATTCAATACAGACGATTGATAATTCAGCACAAATAACATATCTAACAAGTTTCCAGTCATTGACTGTCGGATTTGACCTTCAACATAGTCTTGAAGCAGAGGGTCGAGAATACTGCATGGTAACAGCAGAAAGAATAGAAGCAGACCCAGTACTAACCAACTCTCACTTACTACGACAACGAGCAATAGTCGATCTGAAGGAACATTCTGCAAGAGGCCTAGAAGATGGAGAAGTCCTGGTATGACAGTAAGACATAATGATTCAAACCGAAGACATGTTGCATCTGTTGCTCTATCGAGTTCTGCTTGAATGATCCTTTGAATCATGTCAATATCGTTCACAGTAAGACCCGATAGACCACGTTCACGAACAGGATTACATTGCACTGATATACTACTCAGCAACTGGAATGTCAGTTCCCAGATTGTATCCACTTCTGATTCCAGAACTGTAGGACCTGAAGCTTTCTATGGATCAATCAGTCTATTCATATGTACCTTCTCAAATACACTAAACAGCTCTACAAAGAGTTTCTTGTATGTTTCAAGTAATTCAACACGATCGCGGGAATTCTTTATTTGCTGACCTCGCACACTAAGTAAAGGAGATAACAGACCTTGTACATTCACAGCAGTATAAGGAGTCAGAGCCATACCAGCACCTAATCCCTCTTCTCGTGCCATATCAAGGTCTTTCTGCAAAAATTCATCCTCCTGAAGAATGTGATATCCCAGAGCAAAATCAGACCAGTAGTTCTCCAGATATAATCGCAGATATTCCAGCTGATTTGAGAGTAAAACCTTCTGCTTCTCCTTCATCGTAACATCAGCTTGCCAACCAATTTGTCGCAGTACCATTAATTGTTCAGGAGAGGAGGTTGATGCTGAGAGTTGCTTCTGATACACCTCACGAACAGTTGAAGAGGTTACATCTTGGAACAAAATAGGTAGCAGGCGAGCCTGTTCCTTCTGAGTCTCCTTCATGAAAGCTACATCAAACAAAAGTCGTTCATATAATGAAAATGCTTCCTCTTGGACAAATACAACCTCACTTGCTTCATCTTCACCAAGTTCAACAGACCCTTGGAAGGTTGTATCAATAACATGAACACTCTCTTGTACTCGCTGATCATACCTCTTGAACGTCATGATCAATATCTCCTTCAACTGTTCCACTGTTACGACCCCCGCTGTTCCAGTCTCTGCAAACTGTGAAGATGATTGAGAGAGCCACATTAATGTTGCCATCGCCTCAACAATAGTTCGTTTCTCCTCCTCATTCATTAACACATAGGATTCACTACATGTGTGAAGAAGTGATGAAGGAGTGATCGAACCAGTGAACATAAACCGATTCATTGATAGTCTTCCAAGTGTTTCCATGAAGAGAGAGAAAGCATCGGATTGATAGGACATCAAAGGACGTCCAATCATACTCCATAACTTATTGTCCATTGAAATATTACTTACAATATGAAGAGATTGGAGAATTGTGGAAACATTCTTTCGATATTCCTCTTCCTCAGAACTAATTGCTGATGAATGAATAAGTGAATGGAAATGAGTATAAGCACTATTGAACAGTTGTAAGAAAGCAATCAATTGAGTATTGTAGTGTTGACTTGTCTTAGTCACAAGTACACTGGAATAATGTGTCTGTTTGAACACTTGGAGAAGATTCATAACATACTCTATCATCAGAACGACTTCTTCTCCATCCATATCCCTTACAATAAAGACCATCAGAGATCGAATAAGAGAAGATACCAGAGGAACAGCTACAGCAACTGTTCTGTTCTGAACCTGAGTCTCATCTAACATACCTTGAGCCAGAAGTAGACTAACTTCCAATACACTTCGTTCTCCTAATGTCTGAGAGTTGAGAGTTTGACCTTGAACCTTCTGTTTTGCATTCTGCGCTTCAAGAGAGAGTAGTGTAAGAAGCGGTACCATGGAGGAAAGGAGATTCATGTGTCTGACAGCTTGATTGAGTCTCTCTAAGACTCTCGAATAGTTCATATCACGATTCAACAAACCTAAGTTCACTACAAGCTTTTGTAGTCGGTATATCACTGGATCAGACAACGAAATGAAGAGAGGGAACTGAGCAAACAATTCATCAGCTGAACACAGTTGTGATTCATCCAAATTGTTGCTGAAAAGAGGAATATGACTTCTTTGAACAGATGTAGTACTACGCTGTAAATACTCCTTAACTTGCTGTTGCTGCTCTTTCAAGTTCTTGTAGATCGAACATCCTCGAATAGCACTCAATGCTTCTCGTACCATCATAAATACCTTGTTGGCTGCTTCTGCAGTCACTGCATCATGGACCGAAGGAGTCAATACAACCTCAATATGATGAAGATTTGGCCTGCTACGCATGAAGAGCAGACAACTTGCTACCACACAGAGACCAAAGTTCTCGTCTGAAAGATGCCTAGCAAAGAAGATAAGCTTCGAATAGAACTCTTGCATTACTGAAGCTTCAGGTAACAACTGAATCCAGTTCTGAATGTCCGTTTCATTCAATTGTTGCATCGACACAGCACGAATGAGATAATTGAGTAATACGCTCTCACGCAACACTTGTACATCCGAAGCATCATTACAAATACACTTTAATGAAGATTCCTGATGCGTAAGAAAGAGATCAGTTGGGATCCCACAATTTTCACAGAACTCTTTTGAACGGTGATAAGTATCAACAAGACTATGCCAACGAAGACTCTTCATATATTCAATCACAGCAGAATTATTGAACACACTGATAGCAGAAGAAGAAACAGCTTCTTCCAGATCCAATCCTCGTTCTAATTGTTCAACAGAGAGGGCAGTAAAACGCTGGAGATAGCGAGTATTCAGACGAGCAAGAGAAGAAGTATATAACTGTCGAATATCATTATAAGTCTGAAGTATCAACAGAACCAAATGGAAGTCATTCACATGATAACTGTTGACAATATCAAATTCATCCCACAAACGTGTAGAGGTCTTTTGAGTCTCCTGAATAGGTTGAGTAAGAGAAGAAGAATGTATGAGGTAAATCTCAACACATCGATTGCGCATTGCTCGTGAGATCTCTCCAAAAGCAGGATTCATCACAAAGAAAATTCTAAAGTCATTGTGAGGTCGAATTACTCGTTCCTTTCCATCGACTAGACCACATTCATTGATCAAGAGACTTCCATTGTTTTCAAGAAGGCTATTGAGTCGATCCAAGACCGAAGCATTACAAAAGTTGACATTGTCAAATACAACCCAATAGCCTCGAACGATTGCTTCAATCAAGGATCCATCAATCCACTCAAAACTCACACGATTCGAAGTATGATGAATTGCTCGAATAGTATTCAGAATACCCTCTACTGGCTTCAACAAAGCAACTGTCTCAGAAACATACGCTTCATCAACTGCTTGGAGAAGACTCTGAAGATTGGATCGACAACGTTCCATCACCATCTCGATTTCTTCACGATGTTCACTCTCATTCCCACTACTCACCAAATTCATAACCTCTTGTTTCAAATATGCAATCAACGAATAGAGAACTGATACACCTTCAGCACTTAACATTGCTCCATATCGAGGACTCATCTCATATGATCGCTTCCTAGATAGCTCAGGAGAGGATCTTTCTGTCTGTTCAGTGGTCACATCCATAGAAGCACGAGTATCCCCCATACTGTTCACTCGAAGACGTTTGTCTGCACGATCCTCTGGAGCAGCAGCAGCCGAACAATTGCTGATGAGAACTCTCCACAGAAAACTTTGTAGCAAAGAAACTAATTCATTCAATAACCGTGAATAATGGCGACTTGCTTCAACTTGCTCGAAACACCCCAGAATCTCAGTTGCATCTGTCGTGGTATTCATATTGTATTCATACAAACGAACATTCAATAAACTAGCCAGAGTCTTCAACGAATAGCTCTTGCCACTTCCACTATCACCTACTAAAAGACACGGTAATTTGTTTTGAACAGCAAAGAGAAGACTTTCGAGATAAGGTAAGGATTGACGAAGGAGAGGTTGATCATATGAGGACTGTGTAGAGTTGATGCGGCGACTAATAGCATTACCAATCTGGATTGTTGTATCCGTAATGTGGAAAGAAGGGAAAGCAGCAGGAGTAAAGTGCATAGAGAAGGTTGCATTAAATAGATCTAAGACACGTTGTCTCTGCAAAGAATCACGCATTCGCTGTAAGAAGAGCATAGAGACGAACATCTCGGGATGCCAATCGTTCACACTATTCATTATTCTTTCCATTTTCTCATACTCCTGATTCACTAACATCAAATCACACCAACGGAATACATCTCGTAGATTAAATTCAAATGAATTCACATTCTTTGCTCTCCCACGGTTTTGTAACTCATCCAACTGAACGACAAATCTCACCATTTTATCAACAATAGCTTGATAAGCATTCTCGTTGACACATGCATTATCTAGTCCATAGTAATCATGAAGTTTCTTCTGAAGAAGCTGATGGCCAATCAGGATCATATCCTCTTCTTTCAATGTATCAACATAAACTCTAGCAAAACGGTTTATGAAGGATCGTGGCAAACCTTTTCGACCTCCTCCTTCTTCAAGAGGATTCTAATTATCAGTTTATCCTTCTATTCTTACTTGGCATGCAAAGATCTGGAAACTACTTGGACAATGAAACTCCTTATCAATCTCTGGAATGTAGACAGTAGCACGATGATCCAAACATGAATTCAATCCTTCTAATACTTGTTGAGAGGCAAGATTCAGTTCATCCAATAATAACCAAGCACCATTTTTGATTGCACTCAACAGAACACCATCGGACCAACGGAACTTCACGCAATTACCAGCTTCATCTGTAGTTTGTTCATCTGCTGGTACTGGAAGATCACTACCCAACAAATCCGCTATATCTGTCTGCTCACTGAGATTCACTCGGACAATAGGTTGTCCAATCACTTGAGCGATTGCTATGATAAGAGAGGTCTTACCAACACCAGGAGATCCTTCAAGCAAGATAGGTTTATGAAGTTGAAGAGCTCGCAATACGCGCTTCAGATTATTACATGTTGTGGGAGCAGCAAAGTCATAATCCGATAGATCTACTCCCTGTGAAGCTGTTGTTGTGAGAGAGAGCAAATACGGACTGACACCAAAGTGCTGGTAATCACAAACAATCTGATTGGATGCCTTGTAGTAGTTCTGTATCGTTATCTGTTCTTGTGATGGTACCAAATCCATCATCTTCTCAACACACTTCATCCTATACTCATTCGCTTGCGTACTGTTTAAGTTGGTTCCAATACCTAGTCCATCAAGAAGAATCATTTGCAGAGCCTCAGCAAAAGCGACGAAAGGCGTCATACTGAGATGAGAAACAGCCAATTTCATGAAATCAATAATGGAGAGAATATCACGAGTGGTAGCTTCAGTCCGATTCTGACTGCTTGTGGTATTAGCATTCATGATCACATTGTAGTAATCCACAAAGGTGAGGATTCGATCAACAAAAGGAAGCAGAACTGCAACCAGATTCTCTTGTGTAGCTTCTGATATGGAAGGGAAATAGATACTTCCTCGCTCATGCATTCGGATCCGATCTCTCATTATCTGCTTTAGATCCTCGAGTCCATTCAATGGAGACACCCAAATCTCAGTAAATCGATTCCGCAGTGCAGCACTCAACTCTTTCTTACCAAAATCTCCTCCTGGATTCATCGTAGCCAGGAGACGGAAGGAAGGATTTGCAGTGATTGTTTCAATGCATTCACCTCCCTTCTCCGGTACTGTGACTTGTCGTTCATTTTCTAATACAGAATTCATACGCTCCAATACAGCATCTTCAGCCAATGAAATCTCATCCAACAGGAATATATCTCCTCGCTGCATTGTTGATAGCAAAGGACCATCTTGCCAGTTGAAGATGGTCTGATATTTTCCATACACTTCCCGAAGTTCATTCACAAGATTCTTTTCCTCTTCATTTGCATGTGAAGTATATGTTTGGAGTGTTGGCGATATCCATGCCATCAATGAAGCTGGTGATTCGTGTAGGATCCAATTAGATAGAACATCTTGAGAAGGTCGTGGTTCTGCAGGGAATACATCAGGAATAGGACATATATCAGCAATGAAAGGAAGAAGACGTAAGAGGATTTGCTTGAATAGAATCGAGTCTGCCTCATGAGTACGAGAAGGACGTTGACCTCCAATAATATCACTTGTTTCAGTATGAGCATGGCTTATCATCATCCCATTTTCTCATTCCTACCAATTCAGAATCACAAGTCGTTGTTTCAAAGCTTGAGCAACTAATTGGACTGCAGTTGTCTTACCACAACCTGTTCCTCCTACCAACAGAACAGGCTCATCATAATGCAAACACAAACCAATCAACTTAAACATCTTCTGAAGTGTGCCAGTAATAGCAATACTCTTCAGACCACTCGGAATAGATTCATTTGTTGCATAATCAATACTAATCGCATTTTGGAGTCTTTGAAGAGTTGCCAGATTCCACAGCTGTGTTTGTGATGGCTCAGCACCTGTTGGGGTCATCATTCGATTGATAATTGTGTCTTGGAGATAGAATTCGTTCAAATCAATCTTCACTTTGCAGATCTCTTCAATCACACTTTTTACCTTCGCTCGTTCATCATCACGACGTAAGCGCTCTGCTAATAGTAAATAACCGTGATAAGCCAGTTCCTAAGGATCATTCCTCCACATTTCACTCACCTCACTCGATGCTGGACAACGATTTCCCCATCGCAACAAGTCACGTGGCGTGATAAAGCCATCCTTCCCAGCAAACACATTGCTATTCAGTCGTTCGATCTGAAGACGTTGCATCACTTGAATCATTTCCCGTGCAAAACGTTCACACACACGAGATCGCTTCTGAATAATCACTTGTAATTCCTCTGCAGGCAGATCTTCAACATGCATCTCAAGGAAACGGTTCCGAAAAGCTCTACTGAGGACCTTTCTGCCTCCGTACTTGCCTGGAGGATTCTGGGTTGCAAAGAGCATGAAATTCGGATGAGGTCTCACGATCGTATTGGTCTCAGGAATATATAGTTCACGATTATCATCCAATAGACGGTTCAAGGCCTCCAATACTTCTGAAGGAGCAAGATTAAGTTCATCGAGAATCACCCAGTATCCATTTCTTAGAGCTTCCACAAGTAAACCTTCATGAAACACCAACTGACCTGATGGTGAAGAGATGTAGATACCAGTATAGTCCTGAAGATCAGTGTATTCATGATTGTTGATACGCACACATCGGTGACCTGTGAGAGCAGCTAAATACATGATCATGGAAGTCTTACCTGACGATGTAGGTCCTTGGAGAAGTACAGGACATGTATGCATGAGCACGGCTCGACAGAGATCATCGAGACGACTTCGAACAGAGTCAGTAAGAATGAAACGAGGTGGTTTACCATCTTGCTCTTGAGACAAATCCACACAAGGACTGTCGCCCTTTGGAAGCCAATATTTGTTCACCAACACATAATCCTCCTTATGACTGTTCGTACCACCTGGATTCTTCGATGGATACATGGAAACCACATCACCTCCAAAGAATACGGTATCTTGAATCAGTTTCTTCATGATCTGCTGAGAAGGAACATCCAACATGGTTAGGAATGCCATACACAAACCCTCATACAATGCTACACGGAATGATAGTTTCATATCACTTGCTCCATTCACAAAATCCAGTCCTCGACAAAGTGTACGTAGAGAGTAACGAGGACTCTTATTTCCTCCGTCTACCAACTGGGACTCAGCTTTAGTTCGGGCGAGGAGATAGAAGTCCACAATGCGAGACGCAACAGATGTGTCATTAGCAGGCGAACTCTCCAGAGCACTGCGCACAATCAACTCCAAATCGCTCTTGTCTGTCAATTCATCTACATAGAATTCACTGAATCGGTTCCGGACAGAGGGAGCGAGTGCCTTCTTCCCTACATCGGTGGCAGGATTCATAGCTGCAAAGATACGGAAGTTGGGATGACGTCGAATGGGAGTTACATCACCACGTTCACTCAGAATCAGACTACTGGATGCATCTTCTAATAGACCACTCAGTCGCTGTAATACCTCGCCAGGAGCCAAATTCAACTCATCTAACAAAACCCACTTACCCTTCTCAATGGCATCCACCAAGGCTCCAGGCACGAACGAGAATGCAAAACTGTTCTCCACTTGTTGTACCTTCTTCTCAAAGGTGACCACGGATGTGAGAAACTCATCCAACACGAGCTTCCATCGATCATACTTCTCTGTAGGTCGTTGAGCCTGCTGACTTTGTTCTTTTGCCTTTGCAATCTTGGTAGTAGCGAACGAAATGAAATTCTGAAACCGGCCAACAAGCTTCTTGTAGTCTTCACTATCCAGAGCATTCTTCAATGAGGGCTTGAAACTAGGATGCTTCTATCAATCATATCCTTTTCTCAATTTCACATTATCGGCAAACAATGCGTTAAACAACTCACAACATCGATTGTACAGAGGAATGGCCAACTGACGCAGATCCACAGGCTTGAATCCTCCCACAAGATCACTACACTGCGTTTGTTCATTCATATTCAATACAACCAATTCTTGGCCCATCAACTCAGCCACGTACTGAATGACAGTGGTCTTACCACAGCCTGTCTCTCCGACTAACAGCATAGGTTCCACATTCCTAATACACACACAGATTTGTTCCATCAGACGCAGACTCTGTTTTGTCTTGAAGAATCGTCGATTTCTCAGTCCATCTGCAGCCAGAGGCATCTGAACACGTCCTATCACAAGTGCCTTCTTTCCTAACTCAAACTGAGGAGCAGCCTGGACATATCCTTCAACAGAGGCTGTAGAAAGATTCCAAATAATGGCAAGAACACGTGAAAGAATCATTCGACCTCGTCCAGCCGGTAAACATCCAGCAAACACATCTAAAGCCTCATCCAGAATCAGTTTCCGAGTCTTCTCGGAGAGATTATCATTCGTAAGAGAAGTGATGACATTATTCGTGTTCATTCGCTGGCACCACTTGAGGATGTCTCTGCTTGTGACAGGCTTTCCATTTCTAGAATAAATGAAGAGATGAAAGACTACCGCAAGAGTTCGGCTTTCATTAAGGTCAACTCTTCAGATGTTATGTTCACAGATACGGGAGAATGCTTTTGAAGCACTCCTAATACTTGCTGATTGTGAGTCTCCTGACTCATCTCGTGAGCAGAAGGAAGGTTGAACACCTCAAATGTGATCAAAACTCGATCTCTCTAAGAATCATTCTATCATTCCATTCATACAATTGGCTCTCGAAGAAGAGGATACCGATTCATAATCACAGTCTGCAGGTCCAAAAGAGTGAACCCCTCAACATTGACTACATGCCAATGATTACTCAAGAAACTATTAATGGGACTATTATTGGCAGTACAACTGTGGCAACTTGTACCAAACAAGCGGAAGTTCTCATGAACAGGAATTGTCATTCCTCGACTTGGAATACTCAACTCTCCCTTCTCGATGATTGGTAAGAGTGTCGACACAATATCAAATGGGATCTTATCAATGTCCTCAATGATGATCCAAGTACCTTGAGAGATGGCTTGAGTCAAAGTACCTGGTTGAAACACGAACTCTCCAGGGACATCAGTACACACATAATTACCAATGAGAGTTTTGGCATCAGTCTGATCATCGAGGTATAATTGTATATAGTCATCGTTATTCGTTAGATGAGCTAAATGCTGGAATAAACGGGTTTTGCCACATCCTGAAGCTCCTTGAAGCAAAATGGGAGTGGAATCCTGCATTTGGAGACAGACATGCTGCAAATTAAGCTTCGAAGTTTCTGTAAGAACGAAAGAATCTATGCGTTCTGTTGTCTGCGATGTATTTGCACGCATATTTGATGATGGACGGCTATTACAGGGAATAATGAATCCACATACATTGACATATTGCTGGGAGGAATAAGACTCTTCTTGCTCTTCTTCCATTGACGCTAGAGAGGAAGGAATGCTCCTCTGAAGATAGTCTCGTCGTGCGTTCCGAATTGTTTCTTGATAACAACCCTCCTCCTTCTGAAGATCCATCAGCACTGTTGACTGAAAGACAGATGACTGATCAACTCCAAGGAGTCGTTCCATTTGACAGCGCTCATTCTCTGTCTTGTTCAATAAAGAACATACAATTTTGCATGCGTAGAAACGGATCTTGAGGTTATCGCATGATAGGAAATCAAAAAGAGATTCCCAAGTCCAAATTCCACGAATTTTGTCCACTACAAACGGTAACAAACGATAAAGAGTTCTCCATGACGTCAAATCACCTTGGGACAACCATTCATTGAATGGATTATGAAGAGACGATAAAAAGACAACTACTGGCTGGACCAATTCTGGAACAACTGGTAGCAAAAACGTCAGACTCTCTAGAATCTCTTGAACTTGGGTAGTCTGAACAGATTCACATTTAACAACAGCTTGAAGATACTCATTTACAACTTGAACAAGATTCGACTGAAATGAGTGTACATTGCCCAGACACTCACTAAATATTAGCAATTCATAGCTATCGTATTCCTACTTCGGAACAAATAACTTGTTTACTGAGTTATCCATTTCGTAGTGTTGTTTTGACCTAACTACCAACAGAAATAACTCCTTTCAGTTTCCTAACAAACAACTATAGTCACACAACACAACGCAAATTCCCTTAGTTCTTTCCCCCATAGATACACTTCATTTGCTGCAAAACACTAGGAGAGAAGGGGTTTCCTTCAGTGAGAAAACAACAATAATCCTTACCTTCAAAAACAATATTCTTAATAGAACACTCAACATTCGCACTCACAAAAACATCCAGAAGAGATTGAGCAAAATGGTCATCAAGCTGGTTGACTACAAATTACAGTACAAATAGGACTCCACAAGATAGGTCCAGAGTTTCCAATGTAGTAATCTTCTTCTGAATGAGAGTTTGAATGAAAGGAATTACACCTCTCTCTGTTAGCACATTATCTACTGATGAAAATCAAATGACAGTTCAACTTGACATATCGATGATCCGAAGACTAGGGAACTGATTCTCCCTCAAGAACCGCGTAAACAATAGCATATGATCGTCATTGAACCCGCAATCTATATGATAGTACGTTATTGAACCTACCAGGAAAACTGACATCATCGATGGTATCAAGACTGAAGCTTTCAGGTGAATCGATCATCTGTTGTAACACCTCAACAATAGCATCATCCGAGGTACCTGCCTCAACAACATGACTGTCTGTGTTAGATGGTATAGGACTCGGGACAACCTCGTTGGATGGTAGAGTTGGTACCGATTCCTCCATCAAACCAATCATGGAAACAGTAGGAACTTCACTAGGAAGAGGAGGAATAGGAGGAGGAACCTCTTTGGAGAGAGCTAATTCCAAATCCTGTTGACAGCGCTGAAGTTCTCCTTCCAACTCGATTACAGAGGATCGCAGTTTGCTAATCTCTGTATCCTTAGCTGTCAGCTGTTGCTGTAAAGAATCTTTCAATTTCGCTTGTTTCTGATATTCATCAGCCTTCTGTTGCATCTGTCGAATCTCTTCCTCCTTTACCTTCAGTTGTCGTTGCAACTCTGTCTCTCGGAGAGAAGGAGAACCATTCGATACTCTGGTTTGTGTTACCTCAGAATTCGCTTTCGACAATCCATTATTTGCTGTAGTTAACAGACGTTTCAACGAGTCTCGTTCCTCTTGAATCGTCTCCAGTGAGTGTGCCAGTTCTTGTACACGTTTTTCAGTGGTCTCTTTTTGTCTAACCAGATCACTCACTCGACGCTCGAATGTGGAAGCTCTCTGTGACAGCTCAACTACCTTCCTCTCTGCTACATCTGCTCGCCTTGATAAATCATCCATCGAAGCTGGGTTCTGATAAGAATACTGCAGTTCTTCACAGTGTTGCTCAGCCTCCTTTGCACGCTGTTCGGCCTCTTCTGCCCGCTTCTTTGCCTCTAGTAACTGACGTTCAGCTGTGTCAGCTCGTTGCATCCACTCATTAACACTTCCACTCGACGCAATACCCACTGAACGAGTCGATTTCTTCAACTGAGCACATTCGTCTGCTTGATCAGTTACAGCGATAGTTAGATCACTGACATGTACTCGCAGCTGAGCGACTGTAGAGACGATAGAGGAAACAGCAGGACTATCATCATTGGATACCGTTGCCAACAGAGAGCTAACACCCTTTGAGAGAGAATCGAGAATCAAGCGAGTTGCTGACAGTGTTGTCGTTGCCTCCAGAGCTCGCTTTTCCGGTTCAGATCGCATCTTCTCAATGATACCTGTCAATTCCTTGATCTGACCACGAAGAGATGTGATAAGACGAGTTTGTCCAACAGACGAGGAGGAAGAGACAGAAGAGCGTGTCGAGACTGACTGTACCTCTTCCGTCTTTGGAGCGTGCTCCATAGCCATGCGCAATTCACTGAGTTCCTTCATCATCGATGCCATATCGTCGCGATTATCTTCTAATTCCTTTGCAGCTGCCTGATACATCTGCCTAGACCGCTCTAGATCGTTTCGTAAGTCTTCATTCTCACTACGAAGAACAACAGACTCGGAACAAGCGCCTGAATACTGCTCTTTCGCAGCATCATAGCAGTCCACGAGTTCATTATATTTGTCAACAGTTTCACGTAACTGCTTTCGAGCCTCTCCTAATGCATCCTTCAATTTCTTAGAACCACTTCCGAGAACATAGGATGATTCATATTCGCTTAGTCTTTCCATGAGCAATGCATTGTCACCCTTTAATTTGGTAACCTCACGAACCATCTTGGCAAGATCCTCTTTTAAGGATGCTAATTCTGACTGTTGCTTCTTCTTTTCTTCTTCATACCTCAGACTCAACTCCATCGTCTCTTTCTGTTGAGTCTCCATTTTCTTCTTGTAGAATTCATTATCCTTCTTCAACGACTGGATATAGATGTCAATAATAGAATTCTTTTTTCGAGGCTCCTCCATTCGGATCTAGAGTCGATATTCATAAAACGGAAAGATGTGCGAAAATAAAGCATATTTCAGGAATTCCATCTGTATCCAACCATATTCATAACAAACAATAGAATTCAAACTGTTGATCAGGGTATCCTTTCTTCACTCAAATCATTGTACAATTGTACCACATCATCAATTAAGATATCGTTGGTTCGGTTGAGACAGATCTTGAAGAAGTCTACAAATGAACACCAAAATCATCTGCAACTCCTTAGCTTGGGTCCAAGACGTTTCCAGTTCCGCCTTTCCATACAAATCCGATTCATAAACATGGATTTGTCTTCAACTTGAGAATATTTGTAATAGGGATTTGTTCCAAAGAGTGCATAGTGTGCAACAATTCCAAGAGACCATAATTCGCTAGCAATAGTGTGTTTCTGCAAACCCTCAAAAACATCGGGATGTGTATAGTCTACACATGATCAGTCGTCCCGGATCTCACATTTGGTTCCACAATTATCACTGTTAATTCCGCTAAATCCAAAATCTAATTGAAAGCCAAAGACAACACTTACCACACAATTTGAAAACGAGATTATTCTCTTGTTGGATAGATTTATAATAGTGATCAACGATCCCAGAATAT
Organism: Blastocystis sp. subtype 4; assembly: GCF_000743755.1. Taxonomy (NCBI): domain Eukaryota; class Bigyra; order Opalinata; family Blastocystidae; genus Blastocystis; species Blastocystis sp. subtype 4. Next base: position 8,192 of record NW_014569535.1, on the reverse strand, counting down.
GTATAAGGGATCCGGAATATGAGGACATTCTCAGGTTTGATATCACGATGAAGTAGTATCAACTTATTGAACAAATAGATCATTGCATCAAGAAGTTGACAAAGCATTCGGACAACAAGAAGCTCGCTCAATGGACCATGTTTGTGGACATAAGATAATAACTATAGTCAGAAAGAAGTCAAACACGTACAGATCCATCTGGTGCCAGTTCCAATTCTAGTTGTTGATACATCAGTTTGGAATCACTTCCAATAAGATTAATAATGTTTGGATGATTTGCCCTAGAAAGAATGAATCGTTCGTTATCGAAAGCATTGGATTCGAGGACATAGATGTTACATTTGCTCAGGACTTTAAGAGCAAGAATCTCTCCATCTCTTTTCCTCCTAACCTTATAAATCTTAGAAGTTTTCCCACTATGAATCAGAATATACTGTTCATTTGCACGATCCTAGGATACCTAGAATATCATATTCCTTTTGTATCCGTTTCACAATGAACCATTCAAAGCAGTTGTTAACAAAGCTTCCTGTTTGATACACCAAATCAACAGTCAACTGATAAAGAGAGAACCCAGCAACTCCGACAATGGCGTATTTGCCTGCTTCTCGCAATATCGACATCCCTGAACAAACAGATACTAAAAGGAGAATAAAGGAATAGACTTCTTCTTTGCCTTCGACTTTGCTTTCTGTGGAGAAGCATGTGCAACATTTCCCCAATCCATTGTAGATTTCGGTTGCGCTGATAATGACGTTGTCTTGTTCGATTCACCAAGTGCTGGAAAGTTGCCCTTCTGAATACTTCGATTCAAACTCAACTAGTCTTCAAAAGCAGTGCAAATCTCTACATTCACTCCCAAAACGTCATTCTCCTTCCAAGCATTCCGTGGAGGCTGTTCAACGGGAGTATGTGTCGATGAAGGCAAAGTTGGAAAACTTACACAATCCATCATGTTGGGTTTCACCTCAGGTTCTTCAACCAAATATGGAGCAAATTGTTCCATAAAGGACTGCTCCTCTCTCTTGATATGTCTCTATTCATGACAGCAAACAACTAACGTTACTCCAATCTTTCGTTCCTCTCGCTTCATCAGTCGCTGGATGCGACGTCGCTCCGTTTCACGATTCTTCATTTCCTTCCACAGTCGCTCATCCAGTCGACCACAGAGCAAGGGACGGATATCAAGCTCCACATAGTGGATGGGAGCAAAAGAAGGGAAGTGATGGAGTGTAGGGTCCTTTGCGGCTGATCCAGAAGCAACCTCGACGTCATCGATCTGAACGACAGTAGAGGTGATAGTAGGAGGAAGATCACTGTAATCACCATATTGGGATCGAAGACACTTGAGAGTAAAAGGATGCAGGTGGTATGATAAGTGAGATGGACAGCTGTAATAGAGAAGAACATCACTATCTATTGGATGTAAGGATGAAACGGTTAATGGTATGGAATTGGGATGAACTTGAAGAAAAGCCTGTATAGTCTGTATTTTTCCTTGAATATCCTCCTTGATCACTTGGAGTGCTCCAAGAAGAAGAACTTCTCCAGCAGAATTCATTGAAGCGAGAGATGCATCAATGTCATTCAAATCATGTTCCAAGTTCTTCAATTCATATTGAGGAGAATATCGCAATAAATGACAGAACTGCGTCACTTGCTCCGGTGAATCTGCTAGAGGGAAGGGGTTATTGAGGTATGTATCAATATTATCGAGAGAAGCAGAGAAACCATTCACAACACCCCGATTTCTAGCAACTAGTTCCATTGTACATGGATTGGATTCACGAATCGGTGCTTTGGCATGAAGAATACGTACCGGACGGAGTGACAGACTATCAAAGTACTCTCCACACATTGGACATTTCACCCATTCATCCTCTTGTTGACGAAGATAGTACATGATGCATGGATAACAGAAGATATGTCCACATTTTGTTGCTCTCGGTACAGAGAACGGCATAAGACAGATTGGACAGCAATCAGCCTCATCAACATAGCTTTCTATCGAAAACACGTCATCCCAGTTCACAGGCAAGTCAGGATTATAAAGGTAGTTTGAATAATTACAGATACTTTTCAGAACTAAACGAAAACTGCAAATTAGCCTCTTCCATCAGCAACTACTTGGTTTGAGCAAATTCAGGGACAGGATGACGATGTCTCTTTGATTTGGAGTTCCGTTTGGTAAAAACGGGGTTCACATTAACAGGACTGTAGAAGAAACCCACAACTTCGGAAGCACTATGACTCTCTCCCCTCCAACTATCTTCCCGTATGTCCTGCATTCGTTGAGAAGAAAAAGATGCTCACTCCTAAGGATATCAAATAGTTATCTTAACAATTCTATAAAAATAAGATCAATTCCTGGGACTAATTGCGAAAACGAAATCGAACACTTCCATTTCCGTTTCTATCGGATACTCAAATGGATGGTGTTAATGGTTTGCTTATCACAATTCTATCCTCAAATGGAATTCCAAATGGTTGTTATTCAGTATCGGTACTTTATTCGTATTATGTCCTTATATTATAGATTTCGTATATGCATAATGTGATCAATCTTGGCCACATGAAAAAGAATCGAGATCCGGAGTTGGGATGTTTCTTTTCGATAGACTCAACAAATCAGCTTTCTTTACAGTTGTATTCTATAGATTTTGCGATTCGTCGAAGGGAGCATACGATAACACCCGAGTCTATGTATAGGATTGGAGTGATTCATAGAAAACCGTTTGCAATAGCATCAATTTTTTCTGCAGACATAATATCAAATCGGTATGGGAAATCAACTCAGTTGAATCTTCAAGTCACCGATCATGTCTTTGATTCTGTGGTATGTTCTCTTCAAATCCAAATCCAACGAATCTATAAGGATACCAAGTTTAGTGTTCCTAAATCAATCTCCATATCCCCTTGTCTTCTGCTGTTGACAATCAAAAGAGCCGAAATTACAATTGAAGATTGGAATTCGCAATATCGATGTCGGCTGGTTCTGCCCAATAAGGATTGTTGTATAACAGATCCTGTTCTTGGAATCACTCCCTCTTGGAATCGGCTGCTTTACATTAACAATACAAAGTCCATCCAGAACTTACGTTTCTCCATCGAGTTGTACCGGAAGGGAGATGTCTTTGATATGTATTTGGGTTCTGGATCGTACCATTTGAAATGGTCATCTTTTACTGAAGCAGAAGGAGTGTCCTATGTAAGTGATGTTAGATGATTTCAATCTAGATATATCAAGATGACAAGCGGATTGCATCAGTTCATCTATCATTTCAGTATGTGTTCCCTTGTTCAGTATGTTCGAGGCCCGAAGCCATAATCCCCCCACTCCTGTTATCGACTTCTACAGAATCTGTGTCTGTGAATTCGCGGATAGAAGGAAATCGAAGACAGTCCATTTCCTCTATGTAGTTATTGGATTCAAGTATAATCGATAGAAATTCTGGAAATCCTCGGCAATTTAGGTTTGTGAAGGTACACGAAACTTTTAAGTAGTGTATGTTTGTTGAAAGAAAAATGCTCAAGCGGGGGATCGAACCCCAGACCTTCGCGTTATTAGCACGACGCTCTAACCAGCTGAGCTACTCGAGCACTACACTCTATTATCAAAATAACCCTATATAAACAAGTTGATATCTTGTTTCCTTAATACCATTCATGAATAGGATGTTCTTCTATAGATTGCCGGATTCGTTTGATGATGATGAAAATAAGTATCAGAAAACAGTAGTTCGTTCTACTCGACTCAAGATCATCTTTGGTATAGTTATCATTTGCGCATTTGTTGTGATCATGAGGCTTTCTTCTTCCTATGTGTATAGATGTGAAAGATGCGTAATGGGTAGGAAACCGAGTGTTGATACTAATAATATGGCTGTAAGTGCTGATTCTGTATTACAGCAGGATCCCCATATTAAGTTGACCGCTAGTATAACTGAGAAGAAGAGTAATGAGTTTGTGTCACCAAAGTTGGAGACTATGTCCCCAGAGACCAAAGAAGTGTCTCCAGAAATAGAGGTACCTCCAATGACCGATACCGAAACTGAAACTCTTGAAAGTGAGGATATGAAATTCGAGCAAGTTCCTGTGACTTCAGATCTCTTAGAGCAGTACCTCAAGCGACCGGCAGTCTATCAACCTCCTGCATCTTCCTTGCGTCAGACAACGACGTATCCACTTCCTCCACCTCAAGTAGATGAGATGTGTAAGCCAGAATACCCTGAACCAATACCAGAACTAACAAAACCACTTCAATCGTTTTCTGATTATCTTTTAAACCAATCAGAGTCACTCCTGACAACTGGTAAATTCAGTTTTGCTGTTCCTCCAGCACTGACTTCAGATTATCATGCATTGAATGAGCAGCGTGCGGCCCATATCCGAGGACTTACCTGTTTTACCTGGGCCAATTATCGTGAACATGCATGGGGTAAAGATGAACTTGGTCCTATGAATGGGAATTCCAAGAATAACTGGGGTGGTGTAGCTATGACGGCTATCGACTCTTTAGACACACTTTGGTTGATGGGATTGAAGAAAGAGGTTCAAAACGCTCGATCTCTTGTTGAAGGACTCAACTTTGATTTGAATCGTGGAAACTCCCTATTTGAACTGAATATCCGTATTACAGGAGGTCTACTGGCCATGTATGACTTTACCCAAGATTCACTGTACCTCAGGAAGGCTGAGGATCTGGTTACACGAATGCTTCCTGCATTTAATACTCCATCTGGTTATCCTCATAACAGTATCAATTTACACACTGGAGCTGCTTCCTCACCTAGTTGGACAGGAGGAAATGCGATTCTAGCTGAAGTAGGAACTAATTCTGTTGAGATTCTGTATCTTGCAGCAAAGACAAGGAATCGAAAGTTCCGAAAAGTGATGGATAAACTATATGACTCACTAAGCAAGGCAACTACTATGGATGGGATTCTTCCTATGCGAATGAATGTAGTCACAGGTCAAGGTTCAGGAGGTCCTTATTCGATGAGTGGAGGAGCTGATTCATATTATGAATACTTAGTTAAGATGTGGATTCTCGAAGGAAAGAAGGATGAGGTAAGTGTTACAGATTGGTATGACCAATAGCGAATCAGAACCATGTATAACAATGCAGTGGATGGGATCACGAAACATATCTTCCGTCGAAGTCCATCTGGTTTGCTCTATACATCAGATTATGAAGGAGGACACAATGGAAGGTCAATGGGTTCATTAGCCTGTTTCACTGGAGGTATGTTGGCTTTGGGAGTCCTTCATAATATCAATCCTAACACTCGAGATCGTGATCTGGCGAATGCCAAATCTCTTGCATATACTTGTTATCGAATGTATATTAGTACAGCTACAGGTATAGCAGGAGAATCTATGATCATGGATGGTCCTTCACCGAGAGTGAACCCTCGAGCACCTTATTACATTCTTCGTCCTGAAGCTCTTGAGACTATGTACTATATGAACCAAATCACAGGAGATCCGATTTACCGAGAATGGGGATGGAAAATGTGGCAAGGAATTGAAAAGTCAACCAAAACCAACTTTGGTTTTGGTCACCTTTATAATGTCGATGATCCCCATTCTCAGGAGAATAATATGGAGAGTTTCTTCTTGGCTGAGACTGTGAAGTATGCATACCTTCTTTTCAAAGATGATAAGGTTGTGGATCTTACAAAGCAAGTTTTTAATACAGAAGCACATCCTGTTCATACAGTTGCTTGTTCTGTTTGTTACCAAAAATCAGCCCGATTTTAGTTTCATTGCTTTGGATCCCGATTTCTTCATAAGTACAAGGAAATGCAGCGTATCATTTCTTCTGCCGCAAAGACAGCCTCGAAGAATGCTATCAAGACGTAGTGTATTTTGTAAACTGGCTTAGTTGTGTAGTTACGCCAAGTCGGGTATTTTGCTTCCAGGTCAATGCATGGCGGTCTGGGACCCTGCTGACCCATCATCCCACCAGATGGCAAACTATTTCACACATCCTGACCAGATTCCCGTTAGCAAGTCTGAGAAAGTCGATAACGCTATTGATGCATGTGTAACAACTGTTGATAAGGTGATTGCATATTGCCGAGCTGGTTCTGTGTACCCTATGACGTTTGGTCTTGCTTGTTGTGCTATGGAAATGATTGAAGTAGGATTTGATTGTCGAGGTAATGATACAGGCTTCTAGCGCTCGATTTGACTTTGAGCGTCTGGGTATGATTCCCCGTGCTACGTAGGTAAATTGAATGGATTTGATGTGTTAGTCCTCGTCAGGCTGATCTTATGATTGTATCAGGAACGCTTACAAATAAGATGGCTCCTGCCATTCGTCGAGTGAATACTAGCAAAGCGATTTGATAGAATAGTTGTATGATCAGATGTCTGAGCCTCGTTATGTCATTTCGATGGGTAGCTGTTCGAATAGTGGTGGTTATTATGCATACAGTTACAATGTCGTGAGAGGGTTAGTAAAGAGATGAGAGGATCATGGATAGTGTGGATCGTATCTTCCCTGTTGATTATTACGTACCTGGATGCCCTCCTTCAGCTGATGGTCTGATTTATGCGATTCTAATGGTGATGAAGAAGCTGAAGCAACAGAAGACGTATTCAATGTTCATGGCTAAGTAAGATTTATGTTTAACGAGTTCTGTTTGTTGGATCCAAGAATCGATTCAAACGTCACTCGAATGATTCAACAAACAACTACCCAATAAAACACTTAGTCTAAAATCTTGCTGACCACACCAGCTCCGATCGTATGACCTCCATCACGCAGAGCGAAACGAAGTCCTTCATGCAATCCCACAGGTTTCTGCAGCTCAATTGTCATCGCACTGTTGTCACCAGGCATCACCATTTCCTTGTCCTTTGGCAGAGTGATCTTACCAGACACATCTGCTGTACGAATGAAGAACTGAGGTGAATAGTTGGTAGTGAAGGGAGTGTGACGACCACCTTCATCCTTCGTCAGCGCATACACATTAGCCTCAAACTTGTGATGCACCTTCACCGACTTGGGTTTACAGATCAGCTGACCACGCAACACATCTTCACGCTTCACACCACGAAGGAGCAAACCAACATTATCTCCAGCCTGACCCTCAGCCATTGACTTGTGGAACATCTCCACACCTGTCACTACTGTTGAGGCTGTGGGACGCAGACCACAAACTTCCACAGCATCACCCACCTTCACACGACCCTGCTCCACACGACCTGTTACCACAGTACCACGACCCTGAATGGAATACACATCTTCCACAGCCATCAAGAAATCCTTATCCAAATCACGCTTAGGCTACAAATGAGATCATTCGAGAATCCATACGAGAGGGAAGTACTCATCCACAGTCTTCATTAGCTCAATCACCTTATCCTTCCCAATCTTATCATCATGACCTTCCAGAGCACACAGAGCTGAACCCTTGATCACTGGAATATCATCTCCAGGGTACTTGTAGAAGGAGAGAAGCTCACGAATCTAGAATCATCATTCTTCCCAAACCCTCACCTCCATCTCCACAAGCTCGATCAACTCTGGATCATCAACCAGATCAATCTTGTTCATGAATACAGCGATGTTGGGAACACCCACTTGACGAGCCAACAGAATGTGCTCTCGAGTCTGAGGCATTGGTCCATCCACAGCAGACACGACCAGAATAGCTCCATCCATCTGAGCAGCTCCTACAAATCAGCTTTCCAACGTTCTCCAACCAGTAATCATATTCTTCACGTAATCAGCATGTCCAGGACAATCGACATGAGCATAGTGACGAGTACTGGTCTCATATTCAACATGAGTAGAGTTGATGGTAATTCCACGAGCACGCTCTTCAGGTGCCTTATCGATCTGGTCGTAAGCAGCAAACTCGGCCAGATTCTGTTCTGCCAATACTTTCGTAATTGCAGCAGTCAGAGTGGTCTTTCCATGATCGACGTGTCCAATCGTTCCAATATTCAGATGGGGCTTCTTACGATCATAGGTAATACTTCGAATACTAGTAAAAGCAGGAAGAATCTGCTTAGAACCAACTATCCCATAAACACTTCCTCGATCACCTACCAAGTTTTGCAAAGGATGGAACAGCAAAACTCTTCACAGATCGTACGATGTTCAGCATGGACAAGGAATAATTGTAGAGAACAAGAATACTCTCTATTCCCGCGATTCTATCTATCTCCTGTTTTCT
>NW_014569536.1:86188-96677 GCF_000743755.1 Blastocystis sp. subtype 4 | reverse complement strand
AAGAATTCTGCTCTTGGAATTGTGAAGCAGAGAATCGAATTGATACACCTTGATTGATAATAAGCCTACAATTTTTAGAGATTAGTCATTTTACCCCTTCAATTCATCTGTTTTTACTAATATACTATTTGGGTTTTCAAATAAACATATCAATGGTGCAAGTGACTACGATGACGTTTAGCATAAGAGGAGGCATGGTAATCCTGACGAGTTGGCAAAGGAACTGTTACCGTCGTTGGAGCCTAGAGAATGAGTAATGTTCAATATATCTACATTTTTCTTCTTTCGAATCGCTGCTACACATACAGATACTACTGCGATAACGACAATAACAGCAACAGCAATTCCAGCAATATAGAATATCCGCATCCAATTGATATTCGTGCATTTTCCTCTGAAACAGGACATATCATCACAATCACTATCTGAAGAGCACTTTGCCGACGCTGGGCAACGAGAAGAACATGAAGAACCACCACAATCCACATCAGTTTCGTCATCATCAAGTCGATTGTTGTAGCAAGTGAATGGATCACTATTATCTTGAATAAGTACTTTGTCAATCTATCTTTGACAAGCATCCAAGGTTCGTACTTCAACACCACTGACAGTTAAGTCCAATACATGGAACACTCGAATTAATTCAGTTGATTTCAAAAACTGGGTCACATCCTCCATGATAGCTTTTGATCGTTCCTTCGGAATATTGATCGTCATCTACATGTTACTTATTGCCAATGTCATACATGAATATAAAGACCTCCTTGATTTGTCTCTTGAGGCTGCATGTCAAGATAAGGGAGAATACCACGTCGATGCAATCGCTTGTTATAGAGTGGAAGCTCTTGTTGATGAACCTGATTGTGGAAGAGAGGGAGTTCTTGTGGATGCAGTCGCTTGTGGAAGAGTGGAAGCTCTTGCTTGTGAACTTCCTTGTGTGAATACTTAATCCCACGTAAGATCGTGGATTGAGCAGACATACTTGTCTTCTCCCACAAGCGTATCTGAACACTACTGGGTGTTAGATCCAAAACTTCAGCTGTTGCAAGCTGAAGTGTAGTCTGAAGGAAAACATCTTGATCCTCTTCCGAATCTGGCAGATCTCCTGTTATAGTGAAACGAGTATGAAGTGTGCTGTGTGTTGCATTGACAGCTACACTATCGCCTTGGATCACACTACAACTCTCTCCACTATATGGAGAGTAACAAGTACATTGACTATCAACACAAATTCCATGATCACTGCATTGGGTGAACAGCAATAGACCATCTGACAGATTCCATCCCCGAGGACATTGTTTTCCTTCTGATGGCTTGTCTCCATCATTAACAGTAGTGAAGGAGGTTCGAGTATCTGCAATTGGTGTGGCAATCTCTGGTCCAAAAGGTTCCCTTCCAGCAATATAAAGGACGTACTCTGTAGTAGGCGAAAGTGCTGTAATATTCAGAGAATAAGTGGTATCTTTGGTTGATGCCATTGATAGACCTGTTGTAGTAACAACAGAATAGCTAGGTGTAACCGCAAGAGAGCGAGGTAGAATCAGACAATACAAGTCTGCTGTTTTGCTGGCTGTTACTGTAGCAATGGCATAACGAGAGTAAGCAAGAACGGAAGGAGAAGATAATGTTACTCCCTTGTAAACAAATGTGTAGACTGGAGGAGAACGGAGAATGGATCCAGAAGTCGACTGGATGGAATCAGAAAGGGTGACTTCAACCTCACCAGCAGCATCAGGGATAATCTGCATGGAGACCTCGGTTGTCGAAAGCTGCTTGAATTCGGATATTTGGCCATTGGTAACCTCAACATCAGATTGTGTGATTTGAGTCGATTGCGAGAACTGAATAGTGACAGAGACAGGAAATACAGTCGTTGTAGCACCAATCTCAGAACTAATCACTGCATGATAATCATCCTCTACACAATCAAAAGAGAATCAGAACACCACGATTCGAGGTTGAAATGTCAGTTCGAGTATCACCAATTGCAGTGGTCATTGCAGTTCCTTCGGAATCCATCAGCTCTGCATAGCAATACACAGAATAATCAGTATCAGGCTGCAGATTGTCTACAATCACCTCATTCGTTGTTGGTTCAAGTTGGAACTGAGTCATGCATTTGAGAAGATTTACGGCAGGTGCTGGGGCGCCGTATGGCATTGCTGCACACCACAAGTAGCAAGAGGCAGTTGGAACAATATACAGATGAACTAGCGATGATTCTGCCCTCGAATTGACGATGTCAATTGTTAAAGACGATACAACTACACATTATCTTAGTGCAGAAATCTGTTCTTGATAGAATAGAACACAATACAACTGCATGTCGCTACAGTTGAGAAGACAAAGAATGGTTACGATATCCATAACACACTATAGGTTGGCTTTAGTTTGTTAATGAAGACGATGGGGATAATCCTTTTCCAGTTCCCGAAGTCGGGATATAGGTATCTCTTCGTCGTTCTATTTCTCTATATTGTCATATCAGCAAAAATATGAGTGGATCCCAAATTATTATAGAGAGAAGGGAGAGAATACGGTCATTATGTGAAAGGTACCAGAACCAACGAAAATAGTTTGTAAAGACTTATTTGCAGTATTTTAAATCCTGAACTCCAAGTCCAACAATCTAATGATCTGACAAACAAACAGTATAGAATGACTTATTCCATGATCCATCGTATATCACCTGATCTATCAATCAATGACTCCAACAATCATCACCAAAGGGGAAACGAGCAGACGGCTTTACCTGACCATTTTCTGGCTCATAGCCTAACGAAATAATACCCGCAACTTGATAACGCTTTGGAAGTTTAATACACTCACGCACCGCCTTCTCGTTGAACCCTTCCATGATCAAGGAGCCTAGAATAAAAGAGAAAAGGCAGGATCTACTGATTCCTTTGCTTTCAGCTAGAATAACAATATCCTGCATCAAGAAAGAAGTCTGCTGATACGACCATGCTGATCGTGTATAGCGAGCAGGAGAAGTAGCAAATAGACGATAGATGGAAAGTACGAGATCAAGGATCCATCCAAATAAGAATGTGAAGAGAGTGTTTCTGTAGTACATCATTAGTGCTATAGATCACAATTCTAAATAAAAGGTACAGATACGCATAAACAGTCGTGCCATCCATGACTCACTCTTTGTCAGCACATACTCACCACTTTCATCCACTAACTTCATTGGATCTATTAATTACTTCATTACAACAAGATTTACCCTGATCAGCACACACAATCACCGTAGCACTACTTGTTCTCACTGTTGTATCATTACCCTCGTCCATACAACACGCTAACTGATCCTTCTTCTCTTTATCTCGTATGAGAACCATCTTGAAAGGCTGCGTGTTCATGGAAGTGGGACATCTCTATGAATAATGTACATAACGAGATAGTTACAAGTGAATAGCCCATGATCTCTCCTAGAATGTCTTCAGGAATGTCTTGTTTCGTAAACACACGGACACTATGTCGGTCCTCTACTACTTTCTTCATGCACTCAAAATCCATTGTCAAATAGGTTATTCTTTTTTCTACTTCTTCTTTTTATCATATCTGCGAAATTCGTCCCTATTTCTGTAATGAAACACTTCCTCTTGATTTTGGTTTGTCTTCATATTCTTTATCGTTCATGGCCACTGTTGATTCTTTTGAGACTGTAAAGAGACTTGTATTCGAGAGAAGAAGTGTTCGCAAGTATTTAAACAAGGAGATACCAATTGAAGAATTGAAAGAGGTTCTGGCTTTAGCTCAAGTGGATTTCGCTTCCAGTACTCATCAGTAGAGAGCTCCTACATCGCTAAACGCCCAACCTTACAAAGTTATTGTTGTCCGTACACCCGAGGATAAGCAGAAGCTTGCAAAGCATATGCTTCTGAATAATGCCACGTTTGTCAATACCGCTTCTGCTACGTTGATTGTCTGTTGTGATTTGGGTTCTTCAACTTCTTCGTTTCGTAATTCGTAGATCCTCTATCCCACAGTCATGAAATTACTGAAATGGAGTTGGCTAACGGAGCATCGCAAGAGGAAGCGAGCATGGCTGAGCGTGCATGTATGGTTTTGTTTCTCTGGATTTAGAAATAGTGCCTCTCTTCCTGAAGAAGGAGTCATTCTTCTCTCATATGAAGGAAGCTCTTACAGGATCCTACTACAAGGGTGAACCTATCGGCACGGAAGGATGGGCCTACAAGAGCGCTGGTTTCTTTATGCAGCAATTCGTAATGCTTGCTCAGAGCAAGGGTTGGGGCACTTTGTATATGGGTGGTTTCGATTCTCATAGTATCAAGAAGACCTTCAAGATTCCAAAGACCTATGATGTATGCTGTACCATTGCTGTAGGCTATCCTGACGACACGGAAAAGTATCATGAACATCCCCGCTTCCCTCCAAGCATGGTGATTTATGAAAATGAATTTGGCCAGCCTACGAAGACAGAGATTCCTGAAGTCAAACAGACATACTTCTGGAAGAGTGCGTTTCTTGTTTGTTGAGAATGAAAGTCTTTTGTTTGCCGCCTTTTTCAAATTCTTCTTGAATTCTCAAATTCAAGAGCATGGATGCAAGTAGTGATGATTTTGAGGATGTGAATCTCTTTTGCGTTCACTGAAAGTGTAGATTCCCGATGACATTCTACAAGTGATTGAAGAGGAAGAAAGCAAATCAATAGCCTCAAAAATACAATCTCCTACGCCATCGAATCGTTCCCAGTCCATGTCAAGACAAAGTGTCTTTTGGCCTTCCGTTGGGAGTGGAAAGCGGCCTGGAACTCCATCTTCACTTCATTCATCATGGATTTGCTCGAAATGTACCTTTGAGAATCAGAATAATGTGGATCGTTGCATAATATGCTCTACACCTCGTCCAGTTATTCAATCCCAAATTGTAACTCCAAAACCTGTTGTGCAATCTGGCGCTCAAAACAGTACCTAATTGTATTTGAATTAAACTTATAGAATGGAAAGATCATCTGAACTCAACTGTCAGACATCCTGATGCAATTCGGTCATCCCCCTTAACCCCTACAAAACCTATGCCTAAAGCTGTTTTTGATCCTATTCGTTCTACACCTATACATTCACAGAGTATTTCTAGAAGTCAGATGTCACTCTCTCCTCATTCGCCCAAAGCCGTATCAGCTGAAGGGTTTCCTGTATTAGATCCAGAAGCCTCGAAAACATGGATGTAGATTCTAGGAACAATTGTTACGTGAAGTTATCCCACAAATTACCCAATTCGAGAGTATCAGTTGGAGATCGTATCTGAAGCTCTCTTCAAGAATACACTCGTTTCACTGCCTACCGGACTCGGTAAGACCTTTATTGCTGCAGTTGTCATGTTCAACTTCTATCGATGGTTTCCCGCAGGAAAAGTCATCTTCTTAGCACCAACACGTCCTCTGGTAACACAGCAGATTGGTGCCTGTCATGACATTGTGGGTATTCCTCACGTACGTGTTAGTAAGCTCTATCATAGTCAGAGTGATGTGGCCGAATTGATGGGAACAAAGGCAGTAACTGAGAGAAAACGTCTTTGGGCAGAGAAACGCGTGTTTTATTGTACTCCACAAGTCCTTGACAATGATCTCCGGAATGGGATTGTGAATGCACGTCGAATCACTTGTCTGGTGGTAGATGAGTGTCATCGTGCTCAGGGAGACTATGCCTATACTACTGTGCTAAGACAACTACGAGCAATTCATCGGCATTATCGGGTTTTAGGCCTATCTGCCACTCCTGGGACGGATATTGATAAAGTCCAGAGAGTAATTTTCAATTTGGATATCAATGCAATCAGTATTCGTAGTCGAGAAGATCCGGATGTGCGCAAGTATCTGAAGCAGGTATTAGAAGAAGAGATTGTTGTGAAATTGAATGCTCGATACCAACATGTGATCGAGGAGTGGCTGGCATTCGTGATGCAGCCCTTGAATCGACTCTGTAATCTAGGTGTGTTGACAGAACGAAATCCTCGTAGAGTGAATAAGATGATTCTATTAGAAGCCCAGACACGTTGTATGGAGCATCGTATTCAGGGTCTCACAGGCCAGCGGTTTAGTGATGCTCTGTCTGACATTGGACTGTTAATGTCACTCACCCAAGCCACACAGATTCTAACACAGTATGGTGTGGGTGCTTTTGTTGAGGTGAGTGTTGATTATGGTATTCATAATAGACACTCAGTGGTCTGCGTCAAGAAGCAGGAGAAAAACCCAATCCATCTCGTGTTCAATTAGTGACTTCATCTCGGTTTGTTAGCTACTATAACCGTGTTTTTGAGGGAGTAAGACATAATGAATATGTTCATCCGAAACTGGAGAAACTGAAGGAGTTTCTTGTGGATCATTTTCGAAGGAATTTGGCTGCCCAACGCGATACTCGTGTAATTGTGTTTGCTCAGTATCGATCCTCTGTTCAAGAGATTCTCAACTATCTTCGAGGTACAGATTTATTGCGCCCCACCGCCTTTGTGGGTCAACAGAAGAAGAACAGTGAGGTAGTGAAGCTTCCTGAAGAGGGTCATCAAGCAGATGGAGAACAGTTGTATGATGGAGTAACATCAAAACCATCTCGTTCGATTGCCTCTTTCTTTGGGAGAAAGGATGATAATGGGCCTCCTGTTGTGCCAGCAGGAACTCCATTGACTGCTACTAATGGTCAAACACAGAAACAACAACAGGCTATCTTGCGCGATTTCAAGAGTGGAAAGTTCAATGTATTGGTTGCTACATGCATTGCTGAAGAAGGATTGGATATTGGAGAAGTTGATTTGCTTGTCTGTTATGAGGGGGTTTCGTCACCAACACGGTTATTACAACGAAAAGGCCGTACAGGTCGTAAACGTGCTGGTCGTGTGGTTGTGTTATTGACAGAAGGAAGTGAGTATCAGAAGCATAAACGGAGTATTCAGAAATACAATCAAGTGACAACTCTGTTGAAGAACAAATCTTCTTCCCTTCAATTGTGTCCTATAGTTGATACTTTGTTTGATTCCCATTTTCATCCACACTTAATTAAGGAATCTTTAGTCATATCTGACTATCATTACAGTCAAATTGGAGGGCATACACCCAAGAAACGGAATCGAAATACTGTTCTTCAAGAGTTTCGAGATACTCCTGAGCGACGCAGTAGACAAGAACGATTCTTTGCTTCAGAACAAGGGCGTTGGTTATTTCAAGAGTTGGAAAAGGAGCCTGAAGATCGTGAAGTGGATCCTTGTGCAATCAATGGATCTGTGAGTGGAAATGATGCTTTAGGTGAAGTGTATCAATGGAGTCACAGTAGACGGAGTTATATCATCCAGGAACTAGGAGAATGGATCACACAGAAACGATGGTGTGAGGACTATTCGAGTGAACAAGTGAAAGAATGGATAGAATATGAGAGAGCACATCGTGGGAGTGTAGGTAAACGGATGATTATTGATTCTAGACCGTTTCTCATCCAATACAGGCCCCTCTACTAAACGAGATTCAGAATACAAATTCAGATGACTCAAGCTTGGATGATTTTCGTCCAATTGCTCCGTAGCATATGATTATAAGAATGATTGAATAGTCAGCATGTTCCTATTAGTGTGTTGGATTTGGTAGAAAAGCAGGCAGACGCGATACTTCGTCGTTTGGATTGGGAGAATGTGAATACTACAACTACTAGTCAAGATGTGCAGACTCCTAGCGTATTGAAAGAAGTTGATGCCATGGCAGAGGAGCCTAATCAAACTGAGATTCCTGTTGTCTCTCTGGATGCTGTTCTGGAAGCTGACTCAGATGCTAGTCTCCAATTGAGTTCAGACGATCAACCTCTTGCTAAGAATATACCAATTCCCGTGGAAAATGAAATCATTGAAGTGAGTGATACTTCTGTTGATTCTCCTATTGCTGGTCCTGCTTCAAGTGAGGATTCTGACGATATTCCGATTGCTGCTCTGGAGAAGAAGCAGGATTTAACAAAAGAATCCGGTATCAATCCATCAGATAACAAAGATCCACAAGAAGTACCTATTTCGGACATGAAAACCAATGAGAAGTTAGACCATGAGTCTGTTTCTTCAACCGAAAGTGAAGAGAGCTCATCAGATGAATTGCTAGTCGATCTCCTTTCACAGCGTGTGTTATTAGCATGGGAGAAGCATCGAGAAACAGTCTCAAAATCAGAACCAACAGAAGTCACTTTAACTCCTATGAAGAACAAATCTGAATTCCAGCCAATTCGATCTCCTAATCACTCACCTCAAGTGAAACTAAACTTGCCTTCTCATGCAGTAGCGCAGCAGCTACCAGTGAAGGATGTGTCTCCCATTTTGAATCCGGCTTTGGTGAAGCCTACCGAATCAGAACCCTCCGTAAACAATCCTGTGAAGGAAATGACTTTGTATGAGCTACCTCCTGGAAGGACTGATCCAACCAACACATCATTAGGAACTTCCGAGATCAAGGAGGACTCGCTCTCAACCAATAGCAACAGCATGATCCCAGTCGTAACCTCTTCGTTCTCAGCTCTGGAGGCATCAACGCACTCTCCATCAGGTGAAGAGGCCTTTAAGCCATCTCCTCTCACTCGAGAAGAGATCGATCGATTGTTTCCACGTGTGGCATCACCTCAGCAGAAGAATCATGCCACTCCAGATCCCAAAGGGACTCAGGGGATTGTATGTCCATTGTGTCTGGTACTGTAGGAGTAACATATGAGTTTTATGATAGATGTGATACTCCTGAACAGTTACGTTCCCATTTGAATCATGAATGTCATATGTTGCCCCAGATAAAACTAGCAGAAGAACAAGTTATCCCTGGATTGCAAGAAGTGGAAAGATCTATTTCTGGAATTGCAACTATTCCTCCAATATCTGACACTTTATCTTCCACTTCTGTTCCTGTACAGTCAACTACCCAAGTACCAGCCTTACAACAAGCTCCAATCATCCCTGAACCACCATCCTCCAAACCTACTACTGCTCTTACTGTTGCTACACAACCACCTCCATCTGACGATTTGGATCTGAGCTCAGCTGAGATCGATGCATTGCTCCACATGGATCTAAACTCAACACTTCCAGCTCCAGTTCCTGAAGTGTGTAGCATTTGTCGTGACTCCACAGATGATGCCTCAAATCCGCTTTTATGCTGTGCACTCTGTGGTGTCGTAGTGCATACGAGTTGTTATGGTGTTGTGTCAACTTCTTCAGCTCGATGGCAGTGTGATGTAGGGTTGAATGAGTTTCCTGAGTTGTAGAGATGTGATGCTGGTGTGACAGGAACAGCTTGTGGTCTCTGTGGTCAAACGCAAGGAGCAATGAAGTGCAGCGTAGATGGTGTATGGGTTCATGTTCCATGTGTGACATGGAATCCCCAGTTACTCTTTCAAGACATTGAAACTTTAAGGCCTGCTGAGATTCGGCCCTTGCTTGCAGTACCTAGTACTCATCGCTGTATTCAATGTGGACGGGCTGTGGGAATTCCAGTGAAGTGTCATACTGAAAGATGTTGTAATTACTATCATGTGAGCTGTGCTCAGGATGCGGGTTGTGTGTTGGATGCTGAGACGGAAGGAGATGGTGTTGTATTTACTATTACTTGCTTAAATCATACTTTTCTTCCTTCTCAGCCAAAAGACGATATTGTGGATATTTCAGATGGTGAATTGAGTGATCTGGTGAAGGAACTGGATAAGTCAGGATGGGAAGACTATCGATCTCCTGTTCGCAGAGATCATGAAATAGACACAACGTCAAGCAAACGCTTTTGTGATGTAAAATAATGTGTTTGTTGTAAAAGAAATCTCCGAAGCGGGGAATCGAACCCCGGTCGTCCGCGTGACAGGCGGAAATACTTAACCACTATACTACTTCGGAACTGAAAATGGAAATGGATAAGAGTATAAAACTATAAACAAAACGACAGTTTCAACATTCTACTAAATGAGGTGACAGATCTTTGCTATGGACTGTGAATGTGTTTGTGATTCAATAAACACTATGCAATTCAAAGCCATTACTCATCATATTCCTCTTCCTCTTCCTCTTCATACTCTTCTTCCTCTTCTTCTTCTTCCTCCTCTTCCTCTTCATCTTCGTCATCATCATCATCGTCATCATCACTATCATCATCATCGTCATCATCACTATCATCATCGTCGTCATCGTCATCTTCATCCTCATTCTCTCTCTCCTCATGAATCTCAGCCTTCTTAACGAACTGATCAGGATTCTTCTGATACACAACAGCCAGTGTGCTCAGATTAGCAATCAACAGATCCAAGAGTGAAGACTCGATACCCTCAGCAGTATCACTGATCACAGGATGCTCAGCCAATACAATCTCTGAGGCAGTATCAGGATCCATGGACAGAAGTCTCCAGTAGATGTAGCCACGATCACGAATATCAGGATTATCACAGTTCTGAGTTACTGTGTTCAGAATATCCTTCACCAACTCCTTGGTATCACCAGGACGCTGGAGGAACAGCTTCACAGT
>NW_014569536.1:0-86180 GCF_000743755.1 Blastocystis sp. subtype 4 | reverse complement strand
CTGTACATTTGGAGGCTCATCATCAAATCCATCCAGGAAAGTCTCCAGCAATTCATCTGAATTGTCAATACGATCTGCGTACTCTCCAATGATCCAAATCATGGCTGACTTAGCCTCAGGTTCATCCAATGTATCCAGATTCTGACAAAGAGTACCAATGATGGACTCATACTTATTGGGATAACGACGGAAGATATCTCGAATCACAATAATAGCTTCCTGGACAACGTAGTTGGTCTTCTCTTGAATCAACTGGAGTAGAGCCTTCACACAACGCTCTGAAACCTTCTCCAGACGAATAGCCAAACGACCAATCGAACGTACAGCCTTACGAATCACTTCCACATCAACCTCCTGAGCATATCCCTTGAACTCTGTCAACACTTGCTCAATATTACGCTCAGTAGCCAACTTCACCATAATGTCCATCTTCTCCTTCTTCACGTAGATTGGATCATTATACTTACAGAAGAACACACGAATCTCTGTCTGTAACACATCAGGACGCTTCTGTACAATCAGATTGATGTTGCGCAACGACACATATTGGATCTCAGGATGTTCATTCGACAGAAGAGTCACAAGTGGAGGACCCATCTTACGCACCATAGCACGAATACTATCCTGACGAGTGATATGCTCCATGTACACCATTATCACCTTAATAGCACTCAGCACTACAGCTGTGTTACTATGCTGCATACGAGCCTGAATACGCTCAATCACAGCCTCAGCCTCACGTTCATCACGAGGTTCATAACGAGCCAAAGCATCCAGAATATACACTTGACCCCATTCCGAACACTCAGTCAGAGCCACAGTCAGCTTCTGCAACATGGATGTAGTAATCTTCATCACCTCACGAGGAGAGTTATCCTGAATTTCACAAAGAGCAGCCACAGCATTTGCCACCACAGCAGAATTCTCATCCGAAATCATATCATGAAGAGAATCAATGAAACCCTGTTCCTCCACCAGACTCGGACTAATATCATACAGCTTGCAAATACACATAGCAGCAGTCTTACGTACATAAGGATCCTATTCATCACTTCATCATATAGCAACCAACTGAATCAGAAATACACTTACGAAGAGGCTCCGTCAAATACTCACAAATACGCTCCACATGAATGCAACCCATTGTACGAACAGCAAGAGCACGAATCAAAGGATTCTGATCTGAAGCATCCTATTCTATCATTTTCATCCTCCTTTCACATACACGGATGAATGACTGGACAGCCAGAAGAGCCAAATCAGGCTTCTCATCAGCATAGTTGATCAAATACAAGTACACCAACTTCTTCATCTCAATGTCTCCCTGCTGCATGCAGTTAATGATATCAATGAACAACTTTGACACATCCTGACCCACAGTCATCAGAGCAATAACCTTCTTCAAAGCGTCCTTCTTCTCATCCATATTTGTAGATGCAAGCTGATCTTTCATTTCATTGAGCTCTCCTATTCATCACTCTTCTCTCTACGCAACCTACCCTTCTTGTTATCTCCGAAGAACTTCTTCTCCTTACTCACCACTTTCTTGATAATATCCATGATTTACTGATATATGACTCTTACCACGGAGTAATTGTGAGAATCAACGAAATGCAAGATCCGACACACACTATTCTTTAATACCTATTTGTCATGCACTACGACATGCATGCAAGTGAGAACGAAGGATCGACAATTACTCTGTTCTCCTTGTTGGTGCAGTTGAGTGTTTAGTAATCCAGTTATCTCATTTTAATCCTCTTTGGTTATGTCATCGAAGACAGTCTCTCAAAGGTTACCTAGTTCTCAGCAACTTTTAAATTGGATTCTTGAAGGTTGGTTTGAAACTGACATATGACTTAGATTATGGAAATAACTTCCGAGACGTTTCACTAATTGTAGAAGGGAAGCAACTTCAGAAAGCCACGAGTTTGATCGATTTAAAGCTGATCAAAAGAGTTATCACCATTCCAGATAGTATTGTATTCTACGAGTTTATAGTTCGATGTTGAATCTCTTAATAATATGTAGAAAAGTGGAAAGAATGAGGCGATTCGTTTTTGTCTTCCCGATCACTGTAATTGTTCTCAGTTCGCGTCCAACTTATCTGCGAACAAATCTATTGTATTTGTACTCTCTTCCATTTCTGGTCATTGGTAGTGTGAACATATGCTTGCAATTGCTTTGTTGAAGCATATGAAAATCGAAGTTCCAACAAAGAAGGTCAATTTAGTCGATGTTGTAGAATTACTATGATATGTTTCTTAATCATTCAAATTCCTTTTTATCCGCATGTGTTGAATTCAAATTCGGGTCCAATGAAACAAGAGAGTATTATCATACAAATCTATACCATTCTCAGGTTTTTATTTCTCTTTGATTGAAGTGCGAATAAAACTCTGTGAATGGACGTGGATACAATTCTTGTTACATTGGGTCATCTTCCACTGGTACGAAATCTATAATTCCCTATGACATTCCAGACAGTTCGAAAACATGTTTATGACCTTGTTACCTTCGCAAATGCTGTTGACAGTGCAGTGAGTCTTCTGGACTCTGGTTCAAGTCGGCATTCTAGTTCTGCAAATCTTGCTGGTGAGAGGTGGTAATGAAATCCTTATTTGATCCAATAGTGATTTGGTGACGACTTCTTCCAGTAACTCCAATAATCCTACAAACGCGAAGCAGACAGATTTGTCAAAGAGCATTATGAGTCTTCGGAGACTGTATCTCTGCTTCAGCGATTTGATCGACCTCCTGGAGTCTTGTGCTGAAGCACTGGATGACGGTAAAAGGAAATCTCTATATAGTCAGATAGAGCCATCTGTCGGTCTGGTCCGAGTAGCTTTCTGTTGGTTCTTATTATCCTGTAGAATACATTGAATGAGATTCGAGACCGTTATTACTGTACGTTAGAAAGTCGAGGAGTTCATCTGGCCTTCTCTCAAATCTTCAGTTGTTTAGATTCTTTTGTCGCTGCTATTCACCAGGAGCGAGAGAATATGAAGAGTGTGAAGGAAGTCGGAGAGCATCCGAACATCCTGCTCGTGTTGATGTCGGGTGTATCATTTAGAGACGTGCAAGAGTCTACTCAGCGGTATATTCCTCGAAGTGACGTCTTTCCATGTGATGATCGTCCTCTTCCGATCCCTTCGTTTGTCGAATCCGACCTAAGTGATAGTTATATGAAGCCTTCATCTCCGGGTCTATTGGACTGGGATCAGATGAATGAGGGTGGATCCTTTGGCCTCCAACTGGATGGTGAGGAAGACATTAAGACACCGATTCGTCGTCGTCCTCATCCAATGCATTCGCGTAGTAACAGGTAGGCTTTGGAGAGGAATATTATCTAGTCCATCGATTGGTAAGCCTGTGAAATATCCCAATATTGCTCATTTCGCTCATACGGCTATATCGCTGCCGAATCACTATTCAGCTGCAGGAGGAGAATGTCCAGGCAGGGCAACTGTCCTTACTGGTCAGCTACCACCTGTTCATGGTGTACGTACATCACTGGAGAAGACTGGAGCACGCAGCGAGCTAAAAGTAGACGAAGTGCCGACGATGGGTCACTACTTGGCGCAATCGGGATATGATGTCGTCTATAAGGGAGAGTGGGGACTTAGTGAAGTGCAAGCATTCCAGGAACATCCACTTTTAGACCTCCTGGGTGTGGAACGGGATACAGGGGAGGATTTACAGCCATTTGGCTTCCAGGGATGGGAGGCGCATTGTGGAGGTGATTGGTATCAGCGCAGTCTGCAGACCACGAGTGAGGCTCTGGAGTACGTACGTCGACGTCAGTCGGTCATGTCGGCTCAGAGTTTACGAGGAAGCCAACCACCACCGTGGGCCTTGGTAGTGAGTTATCCAGATATCATGCCGAACTTAGCAGAGGTCAGTGATGGCTGTCAGGAGATTGTCGAGCGAGATAGCGAAGGTGGAGATAATGACTGTTATGTTAGTGGGAGTCTCTCCTTCGGGAACATGCATGATGTGACGACAATCCGTCAGCGAGATCGAAGTAGGCGTATGAACCGTAATACGTGGTCAGGAGAAGCTCCAGAAGGACGTCCTGCGGTACAGAAACAGTTTATGGAACATTGTGAGCGTGTGGTGAAGATAGGAGTTGAAGAACAATATGAGGACAATGCCAAGCGACTGGACCAGATGTTGGGAGAGTTACTTCAAGAAGTACTCCGTAGTGATGGAGGTGACACAATCATCATTCTGACCTCTGTGAATGGGAACTGTGAGGGTGATCATGGTGTGTGGGGATGTTGTTACAATGCCTACAATCAGAGTATTCATGTTCCATGTCTCATCTTCGTGCCTACACAGTTCTATTCCATTCAACGTTCATTGCAACAGCACTCAGCCAGTTCCATGACCTCTTCAATCGATATCCTACCATCGATTCTCTCAATGGCAAGCGTAGATGCAAACGAGATGAAGCAGATCCTCACGGCCACACATAAGAAGGTTCCTACGCTAGTGGGGCAAAATCTGTGTGAGTGTGGGAAGGAACGACAACTGAAATGTGTGTATTATCAGAATGAGGATGTAGCCATGCCGTTGCCACGAGCTTCCTCCTTCTCTGTTCTCTCTTCAGTATTTGAAGAGTCACACTCTTTCACGGAGCATATCACGTTGAAACGGTCAGTAGCAGCAATCATAACGCAAATCCAAGAGGAGACGGAAGATCGGTGTCTGAAACTATGTTACTATAGTAGTGATCCTCGTTCTTGTGCGTATTTGCAGACGGGCAAAGAGGATACAAGTCTTTGTGAATGGGAATGTTATGATCTAACGAATGATCCAGAGGAGGTAACGATATAATGGAAGTGTGATGTGTAGATGCGAAATCTTTGTTTTTGTGAGAAAGAAAAACCCATTATAGAGCGGTTGAAAACAATACTTCGCAATGAGTATTCGCGATTATGTGTCATTGTAGGAAATTTGAATTTTCATGATGGGAAGGATTCGGAGACAAAAGAGAACAAAGCAGCAACACGATTCTCTCTGTTTCATGTGTATTGTGGAGATCGAAAAAGTGTCAAGTGGCAACAGTTTTACGTGCTTGTACTTGCACTTGTTGTCAGTGCCATCGCGATTATTGTACGTTATTTATTGTCTTAGCATTGTTTGTTTCCATGGACGTAAATGAAATCAATTTGGATGATTTAGACAATTCAGACATCAGCAGCGGGTGGAATAGTTCTGAGGATGAAGCTCCTGTTATGGAAGTCGAGAGTGATAACCCCCAAGACATCCAACAACCACTGGATTATGAACAAGCGAATGAAGAGATTCATTGTATGGAAAGTGATGATGATCCTGAAACTGTTCCCCGTTCCCTTTGATGTAACATTCTCATATAATAGGTACAGAACATGAGATTTCTATGGATAAAATCGAAGTAGAAGAGTACAATATTGATCCAACTCTCAACATGTTACTTGTTCGAGCTGGTATTGTTTCTCATGTTCTCGATTCCAGTTACATTGTTGACGCAGGGCAGAATGCAAAGTGAGTTCGCATGGCAACATCAATGTCTAGAGCGATTGAAGAAAATACAATTTTGTTTCAAAAGAGTATGGAACCTGTTGGCCGTATTATGGAAGTGTTTGGTCAAGTGGAACATCCATACTATGTGCTTCGGTGGCCCAAAAGTAGAGATGATCCACATCTTGCTGTTGGAGATACTGTATATATGAATAATACAGATGTCCATTTCATTCTTCCAGCACAGTTGAATACTACTGGAACAGATGCCTCTAACTATTACGATGAAGAGCCATCTGAGAAGGAACGTGTACTGATTGAATGTACTGAAGATGTAAAAGGGGAGGAAGTTCCAGACGAGTCTGGTTTAACGGAAGTGAACTATCAGCAAGACTATATCATTCCCTCAGAAGCTCCCTATCGTGGGAACGCTCCTCGCATGCAACCTGCAGAAACAATACCAATACCATCTCCAGTATCTCAAGATACGAGCGGGATGGATATCTTGAGGAATTCATACTTTTAGTACATTGTTTCCCAAAACAAGTGGTGCTAGGTTATCCTTTCACATAGATAAGTGCAGTTAGGACCAATAGGAAGAATTCGAAATAGATCTAAGTTGCTGTTGATTCTACAGACACTCTTGTATAAAACAACGGTTGCAGAATAAAATATTTGATAAGCAAATGAACATGAGAGAGTAACTGAGAATCTGGTAAACAAGTGAGTCGAAGCATTTATGTCAGCATTTCAAAGATTGAACAGCATGTAACTCAGAATGAATGTGAGAAAGGGTTATGGAATAATGGAAGGTTCTGGAGTGAGTAGTAGAATTCTAAATCCCATTGATTTTAACATGTTTGAGACAATTGAGGATTTACTGGACCATCCCGATCATTTTGACAACGTTCAGAAGTATGCTTGAGTGATTATGACCTAGCAAATAGATCATATGTTCAAGCGATTGAAGCTATTGATGAGTATCTGAAATCAGATTCACAGAATAAGGAAGCCTTGGAATTGAAGATCAAGTTGTTGATGCGCGTTCAACGGTTTTCTTTAGCTAAGCAACTAGCAAAGCGGTGTTTGATGTTAGGAGGAGAAGAATCGAAGTATCTTGAGTTGTATGGAGATGCTTCTTTACAGTCAGGAGACTTTGAAGGTGCTGAACATATCTATGCACGGGCATATAAGTTGGATCCTGATAGTTCGTATCATTTTGGACAAAAGTACAAGCTTTGTAAAGAGCTGAACAAGATAAAGAAGGAAGGAAATGACTTGGTAAGTCGGCAGAAGATTGAAGAGGCGATTGTGGCGTATTCGAAGGGTTTGGAAGCATGTCAGAAACAGGAACTTGCATGTGGCTATGTGTTTTTAAATAATCGGTCTGCATGTTATATGAACAGTAAGCGATATCAAGAGGCCCTTGCCGATATTGACGCTTCACTTCAGTTGTATCCATATTTCTTCAAGCCATATTTGCGCCGTATTCAGTGTGTCAAGCAGTTGCAGCTTAGTGAGAGGATGAGTACAATTCCCAGTGATTATCTAAATGCTCTCTATACCATGGGTTTCAAAGATAAGGCAGTGAGTGCGGAGTATTTATCATTTTTGCGTCAGAATCGAGTCTTCAAAACCAATGTAAATCCTATTAGCAATACACAGGACTTGGATCGAGTCATTTCGATTAACCCAGATACTCTCATTGTGTTGGATATATATGCTTCTTGGTGTGGTCCATGCAAGATGTTGGCTCCGATTCTGGATGATCTATCTGTAACACATCCTACAGTGATTTTCTTGAAGGTTGATGCAGATAAAACACGAGAAGTCTCGACAATGTTCCATGTTGATGCATTCCCAACTATCGTGTTACTGAAAGGAGGAAAGACACTAGACCGCATTGTCGGTTATGATCCTGATAAATTGGAGATGATGATCAACGATCATATGGGATTGGAGGTTGACATGAAGGGAGTGAATTGGTTTTGTTTGTTGATATTAATTCTTTAACCATCTGATTTGAGAATGTATTAATTGAAGTGTATTAATGATTCAACAAGTGACCATAATAATAATAACTGGTAATTGATGATTAGAGACCATTAATTCAGTTCATTTATTCAACCCGCTCCTAGAATCCAAAATAAATGAATTGAATAATTGTTTCAACAAAGAGAGGAAAAGATTTAAATGATCTTGTTGAGAGATAAAACAGTACGCACATCGTCAACCGTCCTCATTAGATCTAAAAAGGGAAGTAACCGTAGTAGCTCTTTATCCTTGCCATCGCCGTACCAGCTACTGATTGGAATGGCATTCGCTACGAATAAAACTCTAACCCAATACACACATTTATCATACCGAAAACACTCCGGGTTGTTATCGACAATCATAGCAGAAGCAGCATTAGAACATGCAGTTTCCACTCGCTTGACCACTGTGCCATTTATTACCATGCAATCGTCTTTGTAGAGGCGTTTTCGAACTCGTCCCTTCGGATCAATAACGTTCAGAACAGCATCAGCATAAGGTTTCTCTCCAGCCGTGAATACAACCACGTTAAACCACTCGCAAACACGATCCAGAAACTCGTCCAGATAAGGGCGTTTGTACACATAAAAACTAACATATTTGTTGTTGCGCAATATCGTTACACCAATACTCTCTAGTGATGGGATCATCAACGATAGATCAGAATATCTGCAAGAATAGACAAGAGTCTCATCCAAATCCAGAATCAATGTATGACGATGAAGAGGGAGATGAATAATTGTCTCGCGCAACTTACAACCGTAGTACCGCAGATAATTGCATTTTGTTTTACCACGAATTCTCTTCTTGTATATATGTTGGCAATTGGAGAGAAGAAAACCTCGGACTAGATCCTGATCTTGACTACTTAGAAACCGAACCCAAGCAATCCATCGAGTAATCACCCTATAATTAATAAGATTCCAGAACTAAAACAGAAGAAACGAGTTGAATACCAAAGAAGAAAGAATAAAGATACATATGGAGAAACTAGATAATTAGTTAGCATCAGAGAACCTAGCATACCCAATAATAGCGATAAGAGATAGGATGATGTTATACCACTCAATCATGATCCAAACTGATCAAGAAGTAATTATCTTTGGTCAAATAACTAAAAGAAAGGGGATTCTCAATCTAGTCTTGAATCCCTAACCAAAACTGAATTAGGTAAAACAAGTAGATGTTATAAGAAGAGATGAAATGGAAGCTATTTGTTTGGGATTGGCTTATAAGGGCTGGGATTATAGCTTCTTAGAATATGATTGCAGTCAATAGTTCCGAAGAAATGGATTAATTCTGTATAATTCCAACAAGGATCTTCTTCAAGGAGATGTAGGTGATAAAGAAAGTAGAATTCCCGTGATCACCGAGTACAAAAGTAG
This sequence comes from Blastocystis sp. subtype 4, assembly GCF_000743755.1. Classification (NCBI taxonomy): domain Eukaryota; class Bigyra; order Opalinata; family Blastocystidae; genus Blastocystis; species Blastocystis sp. subtype 4. The sequence goes on along the minus strand of NW_014569536.1, from coordinate 77,256 downwards.
GTATTTCTTTTACTAAAGGTCTTCTGTCCAATGTCCAATTCGAGTGAGCAGTGTGATGATAGAAGAGCTTATGACCTAGATCAGAAAACGACTGTTCTTGTAGCTACTGCTCTAGGTTTAGTCACGGCTCTCGCAGTGTTCATTTACAGAAGAAGGAATAATAAGACGAAGAGAAACGATAAGACTGAGAAAGAGACTGGTATTGGGATTTTTCTCCGTAAGTGATTTGTAGAAGTGGAGAATCAACAGAAGGATCTTGGTGGAGAAGAGGTAGCAAAAGGAGCATCTTCTCCGGTTACTTCTGCCTCTCCTATCGTTCCTGAATCTGTGTCTTCGGTTCCTGTAGTAGAAGAGATCCCCGCGTCTGAGGCGATTCCATCGTCTACAACATCCATCCCTTCATCTCCGAGTTCCTCTTCTGTCCCTACAGAGACTGAAGCACCTGCTCCAGACACTTCATCTGCTCCTACTCCTGCTTCTGTACCCACTCCTTCTCCTGCCAAGAAGAGTACTTCGTTTGTCGATCTTTACAACGGTGCAAAGAAACTTTTCAATGCTCAGAAGTATGAGGAAGCCCTCGTTCAATTCAATAAGGCTATTGAAGCCTCTCCTGCGAATAACAGTCAGATGAAGACTCTCATCTATTCTCGTGCCTCCTGCCTGAAGAAGCTCGTAGTCTTGATATTCAATAATGATGGATAGAACCGTTTGGAAGAAGCTGTTAGCGATTATACCAAGTGTATTGAATTGGATAGTAAGTACTCTCGTGCCTACAAGGCTCGTGCAACCATTGAAATGAGTCTCGATCGTCCAGAAGATGCAATGCGCGACTTCTCTTACTGCTATCTGTTAGACACACTTACTCATGGCGATATTCAACCTACTCCTGATGGTATGGAGACAGCAATTCAAGTGTTGGCGAAGAAGGATGTAGAGAAGGAACAAGAGCGTCGTCGTACTGATTCCTCTTATGTACCCACGTTACCATCCAAGCAGTTCCTTGCTTTTTACTTCAGTACCCTTGTGAGTGAGAAGAGTGATTGTTACAATTCGGAACATCTGCCATTGGAGGAGTTGACTCGTCGTATTGAGCATTATCCTGAAGAGAATGAACAGAAGTCAAAGGGAGACCTGCTGTTGATGCGTGGAGGACAGTATAAGAGTCAGCAGATGTATAATGAGGCGTTTGAAGATTTTAAGAAGGCTGCAGACCCAGAGAATGGGTGTACTCAACTGAAGACTGCCCAGCTCGAGAAAGCCACCTTCTTGAGTCTGTGTGGTGATGTAAATTCTTCTCATCCCATTCTGAAGGCCTTATATGAGAGTGGAGATCGGAATGTGAATATGCTGGTGAAGTATGCGTCTTGTCTGTTAGAGTTGGGAGATGAGAAGCATCGTGTGATCTTTGATGAGGCTGTGTCGTGCAATCCAAGTGAGAGTGATGGTTACTTCCATCGTGGTCAGATGTATTTCTTAGAAGGAAATACCGAGAAGTCATTGAGTGTAGACAAGAAGGGAAAAAATGAGGTGTAGGACTTGAAGGAGGCGACACGTCTTCAACCGAACTTTGCTATCGCATATGTACAGATTGCATTCTGTTATATGAACATGGGTAATGTGGATGGGTAAAAGAGAGAACGAAAGTTGATTCATAGTGCTATTGAGAGCATGAAGCGGGGTATTGCATGTGGTGACACTAATAAGGCTCAAGTTCTGAGTCATTTTGGTGAACTGTATATGTCGATGGGTCGTATGAAGGAAGCTGAAGACTGTTTTGCAAAGGCACAAAAAGAGAATCCTCGTTGGGTGTATTCATATGTGAATCAGGCCAACTTGGTGTTGCAGGTACAGCAAGATTATTTAGGAGCAGGAAAATTGTTAAAGAAGGCTATGACTATTGACAAGTCGTGTGTTAGTGTGTATCTCCAGATGGCTCAGTTGCATATGTTGTGTCAAGAAATGGACGATGCTACGGAGATGTTGGATAAGGGATTGCAAGAGGCACGAACAGAGAATGATATGCAGCAAGTATTTGCAATGAAAGAGACAATGACTTATCAACGAGCTGCCATGGAAAAGTACCAAGATTCCTTGAAGACAGAATAAATTCCTTTACTAACCTGTTTGTTAAGAAACAATGAACCTTTGACGACGTATTTCCTCCCATGTAACTCGATGATCTGGTCGTTTGTGTAGTTGATCATGTCTTCTCTTTGAGAAAGGAACATATTTCTTTGATTCTATGTGGGACTCATCGACAGACCCATTCCATTCATCGTGCCCAATGTACTGATTGATATCAAATGGTCGTGATTCCCAAGAAGTGATTTGTGGTTGAACCGTTTCCTCCACAGGGGGAATCGATGTACGATGATATCCTTCCTTTTCTTCTTCCTCTGCTGGAGCAATTGTAGTCCCATGATATACCTCTCTCTCTTCATTCTCTGCAGGGGCAATTCCAGTACTATGATATTGTTCTCTCTCCTCCTTTTCTGCAGGGGCAATTCCAGTCCCATGATAAACTTCCTTCTCCTCTTTCTCTGCAGGCGCGATTCCGGTCCCATGATATTCCTGAGATGCATGTTTCTCTACTACACTTGCTATGATTGCTGCTTCACGAACTTGTCTCTCACGTTTCCTCTGATTCATCTCCATACCTCTGTTCTCCTGATTCACTTCCATATCCTTTCTCTTGGGATCCTCTTCTTGACTTTGTGGACTCGCCTTCACTCCTCGTATCATCTCACCCATATTCACCGCCTTTCCAGGTTTTGCTACAACAACAACCTGACCCGAATAGATATTTCCTGCACGAATAATGGAGGATTCTAGTCTATCCAAATAACCTTTCTGATATTGAGCAGAAAACTGATATTCCTGGTTTACACGACGAATCATCGTTACAACATCATGTAAACTACCTTGAATGTGATAACTGGAACCATGGACTTCATGATTAGGAGTTGTGTAAACGATTGAAGTAATAGTATCAATACGACTGATTTCCGGAGTATCAGCAGAAAAGTAGCGTTGCCTAAAATTCAAAGAAGCAGTTGGACATACATTTTATTGAGATTTGAAGCAAGTGTGATATCACGAAGAGCCGTATCTAAACTCACATCCACGTGTTTTCCTTTCTCTATCTATCAAATAATAATAAAATAAGGACGTAATGAAGGTACAGACTGCACTACGGGCTCTTCCAGGTTTCTACAATCAAAAATTCAGCAAACACTCACTTTTCATTATAACCCAACTCTCTGAGAAACTCAGCTGTTCGTGACTTGCCATGTTCCGTGAAGATTCTACCCATAATTTTCTAGATTCATCAAAACCTTTTCCTCATCTCCGTAGCTAACTGTGATTTAGGTAACTGGCACAATCCCATAAGACAATTGCCATAGCTCTGAACCCATTCTTCAAATGCAAGTAAACCGGTAACTATTCGTCAGTTATAATAACAAAACATACTAACTAATACATTCTGCAAAATGACTTCCTTCCTTACAGAAAAGATACTTCCAAGAATGGAAACAGCGCCACCAGTTGCAACAATAAAAGCTGTTCTTAGTTTCCTCTTCTTCTGGCACTTGGTGATCAGATGAGATTCTTCTTCGGTAAACTGATAGTCATTGCTTTTCCTACAGTCAGAAAGTGCATACTACATGCTTACTGGCACTGAGCGACTCCGCCTCGCACAAAGGCTTCAACCTTTCCCATTTCTGGGTCTCCGACAATGATATTATTCTCTGTAGTCGAGAAAATATCATCCATTCTAAACGTCAGGAGTGAAGAAGCGATGTGTGATCATGAACAAACAGAGTTTCAAAGTACACCTGACTCCTGAAGTAGCTCCGATTTTAGTTTAAACTTCGTTAAGTACTCCTATAGAGAATTGACTATCTCCTTTCACTTACCAAGAATTCTCTAATAAAACGGTAGTATGCGGCTTCTGGATGACACCAACTCTCGATATTGTTATGTCCTGCTCCTTCCTATTCCTCAACCTCAATCTCCGTTTCTACCACAAAGAGACATTTATAACGATATTTCTCAGGTGTTTTCATAAACATCCACTTGGCATGCCAAATGGGTACGATCACATCATGCTTTCCATGAATCATACAAACAGGACAACAGATGCGTCCAATCTAGGGTTAAAATTGATTCGAATCTGTACAATATCACAAGAGGGAAACATATCATGAGTTGAAGTCGTCCGAAAGTTACTCACAACTCGATAAATCGATGTGAAACAACTCTGGAGAATAACACCTCCTACGCGAATATTGGACTGTTCTGCTAGATAAACAGCGGTATAGAGGGATACGGCACTTCCCAGAGAATGACCAAACCTACAACTCATTCTCCTAAAGTAATACTACAAAACGATTCTCTCTGGTTCAATTCGCAAACTATTCACCAAATACTCCACAACTCTAACACCAGTTTTCTTGACTGCTTGTTCCGAGAGTGGTTCTCTTAGCTTTATTGATATAATAGCATGCTTACGTGTTCCGTCCATAACCAGGATAATCATAACTCACAACATCGCAGTAGACCTGATGAGACATACAACGTAGGAAATGTCTTCTATAATATGAAACTAAGTAATAACCACTAACAATTGACTAATATCTTCGGCATTCGCATGACTGTACACAATAGTGTATTGAGCTGAATATAGAGACTTGATGTACATCACTGGAATGTGCTCATCACTATTAGTGAGTCAATGTCTAATGCTCTACATTTCGTAATAAGAACAACTTCCAAAGGAATTTGGATTATATGTACACTTTGGAGGCATATAAAGCAGTCTTTGAATGGCTGCGTTCATGATTGAGAATCACTCTGATCTAGAAATGAGACGGATATTCTGGATTCTTGTTGTTGTATTGTTATTTTATTCGTCTGCCTCTGTAATGGTCCGAATAACGGACAGGAAGCCCAAATGGGTTCTTGCCGCTGAAAGAAATGCGCAATCATCATATAAAGATGCAGATAATCCATCTGCAACTTCATCTAATCAGTCAGGAGATCCAGCGACTGATTCGCATAGTTTTATGGATACGACTCTAGATGATATGAATATCCCTCGGAGGCGAGAACCAGTGATGTTTAGTGGTATGAATGGTGTCAAATGAAGATGCATAGGACCTGAAGAACTCCGTCCACTTTCATCTATATGTGCTCGGTATGTAGATTCTCGGTATCAATTTCTTGTATGTCCCTACCGTTTTGTGAATCAGATCGAAGTCGGTGAGTCTTCATTCCGTGGGTGTATTGGGTATTTTTATATGTAATTTCTGATTTATAGAATCTGGGAATCTTATACTGAACCGCCTCAATCAAATGAAGTCCGTCTTCTAATGACAGATGGTGATTTCTGTCCAGGGGAGGTCAGCCGCGAGACAGAAGTGAGAGATACTTTTGCTTTGAATTGTAGGTGGTGATATCTTGTGATGCATCTCTGACTGAACCTCTCTATGTGTCGTCAGTTAACGAGATTGCTATGTGTCACTACAGCGTTGAGGCTTCCTCTCCCTATGTGTGTGGAATTAGAACAGAGACCTCTGTTCCTGTTGAGCAGGATGTAGAAATTGGAGAGCGGATGCCTAGTCAGGAGAATGAAGACCAGTTGTCTGTGAATGACGAAAGCCCATCCCGTTTTGACGATGAGGCATTCCCTCTAGACGATACTCGTCAACTACTTTTAGATGATGAGGACCAACTTCCCTTAGATGAGGATCAACATCTACAAGATGACTATCCATATCAAAGTGGTATGTTTCTCGATTCTCTGACGAGACTAGAAAGCAGTATTATAGAACAGATTCGGAATGAAATTGTCGATTTATCAGCCCAGTTACTCGAATTGCAGCAGATTCTTGAACACTTAGACCAATATCAGGTTTATTACAAACACTAGCTAAAACTACTTCCCCACTTGCATTCTCACAAACTTTTCAATCCCCAAAATGCAATTAGTCTCCTTTCCCAGTTTCTGAAGCATCTTCGCAATCGAACCTTGCTTTTCATCCAAAATATATAACTGGTCCATCAACACACTTTGCTTGTAGAATTCTCCCATCTTCCCTTCAATCATACGATTCATGATCTTCTCTGGTTTATTCAATTTCTTCACCGAATCCATAATAACACTCTTTTCCCTCTCGAGAACATCTCCCGGAATCTCGTCCCGAGTCAGATAGAGAGGATTGGCGGCAGCAATATGCATTCCAATCTTATGGAGTGCATCTCGATCCACCTTCGAACTATCTCCCTTAATGGAGAACGAAACAAGAGTAGCAATTTGACTCATATTTGGCCCAACAGAATTATGTTGATAGGAACACAAAATACTACTCGATGTAGCAGGTTCCACACAACAACTTCTGCGAAGGAGAATATTCTCTCCCAGTTTTGCTATCACTTCTTTCAAACTATCATCGACAGACAGACCACTGGGTAAAATCTGCTTTTCAATATCCGCAACATTGGTAAGTCCAGTATCAAACACTACTTTAGAGATGTCACTAGCAACTTTCTGGAACACTTCATTTCTAGCAACAAAATCTGTTTCACAAGAGAGCTATTATTCAAACGAGTTTCCAAACTTACTTCTACCATAACACCTCGTTTCTCTGTTACAACAGATGCAATGACACCCTGGGTAGTTGTTCTCGAGCTCACCTTATTGACTCGTTTCATTCCTTGTTTGCGAAGGACTTCTACTGCCTTCTCAAGGTTTCCATCTACACCTTCGTGCTGAAGGGCCTTTTTACAATCCATCATAGGAGCTCCAGTAAGATCTCGGAGCTGTTTCACCATTGCAGCAGTAACCGTGGTAAATGAACGAGCTACGATATTATCGAACTTGCAAACTCACCTACTCGACAATGCCTTCAACAAAAGGGATCGGGCCAACATGGGAGAAAGATTATGGAAACAAACATATCAACTCCGCTTTATTCGCTTACTATTTACAGTTTCATCTATTCCCTGATTTAGCTCCATGATTTTTGTGATGTTTTCGATAGAGAAGATGATATTTAGTCTTTCGGGAGTCAGGATCCTCTTCAGTAACTCTGGATTCTGCTTGATCAGCATTCGGTATATAGGTGTAGTTTTTATAAACTATATATCACAGACTCCAACTTCCATTACATTAACAACCACATTAGGATGTTTCCTCACAATCGTTAGGAATGCGGCTTTTTGAGCTACATATAACAATCCTCTCCCGCTCCTACATTCTGTTAGCACTACTGGTTTTCTAGAGAGTCGGTAATTGTGTTCCCTCTTCTTCAAACATTCTTTCTAGAGGTGATTAGACTCTGAATCTGTTACTTGTGCAGATGTGAACACGAGTTTTCGTCCAAGTCTGGGCTCAATGATCTCTGCAATTGCTTCATGCTTTTGCTTCTTCAGTATGGATTCAGGAGTCAATACAATATTCACAAGGGACTGAAGTAGTTGGTCATCTTCAAGGCATTCTCGTAGTCCAGGATTGAGATCCAGAAAACTGATTACCAACGGATTTGTAAATATAATATCTTTCATAAGAGGAAGATCTTGAAGAACCTTCCGAAACAAATCAATTCGTGTAAACTTCATTAATAATTCATCATTGGAAATAACAATAGGCACAAGTTCTTCCATAGACATGGTTAATCCATATTTGCATTTGTCCATTGTCACCGTTTCAAACTCTCGAATCACCTTCTCATCGGTTTCTTTTGTTGTAGGCTTGGAATCCGAAATCTTCTTACAGAGAGAAACCAGGTAGTCTTCCACTTCTTTCTCCCGTGATTCTAGGGCCCTATCTCGCTGTTCAATCGTTTTCACGGCTGTTATGGAAGTTGTATTGGTAATGTCTACATGTAATCTCGTAGATAATGTACGGACGATAAAAGTCAATTGTCTTGTCGTCATCGAGGATAGTACCATCAATAAGAAGAGAAATACGATACTCCAAGTTGTGAGTGACCGATTGGATTTCTTTCTTCAAAGTAGCAACGGTATTACTTTTGTCGATATCCATCGTAACAGTTTCCCCGGACAGAAATCGTACAATCATTGTTATGGCGTAGAAACTGAAATGAAGAGTTACAAATTCGTGCATGCACCAGTTTTCATTCGTGCGGACATCCTATCATCATTTTGTATGAATTTGCCTCCTATATTTATAACAGAAGATAGTGTTCATTAGGAAACAAGTGAAAAGAAAATATGTTTGTTCATTCCATATTGCACTCAGATAGACCTAAGCTTGATATGTATCAGACTAAGTTGAAGATATGACATAGTCACTTTTCTGTTCAATTATCTCTTGAAGTACATCAGCGTCTAAATAAGAGATAGAAAATGAACATACTTGTTGTATGAAGTGTATATACATATTGGAAAGCGTTACACCCAAATCTCGTCTTGCTTGGTTCAAGATTCGGAATATCTGGTAATAAGAACTCATCAATCTTACTCTGAAGTGCCACTATTCCGATAAACTCAAAATTCCCCCCTGTACCATTGAACATTGCAAGAGAAGGAAGATCTTATTGGTTCACTTTATTCATGTTCCTACTCTTTAGTGTTAGACTATTCTTATAGTTGTAGGGTTCCTCATCTATGGTTTGACGAGCTTCTCGATCGTCACTGCCAAATACAGATCCTCCTAGTGAGATAGACTCCAGTGTAGGAAGATCTCATGTATATCAATCACCAATCATTACTCATGAACATGATATCTTGACAGTATTTGAATGCATGATCTTCTAATTCTATAGTCTGAAGAGAAGGGAAATCTCCAATGACTACAATCATGCAATCGTACTGTTCAGTTCAAAGGATCGAACATGTTTGAAACAATCCTCTCCAACATGAATGGACTGAAGAGAGGGGAGTTTTGTGAACTCACATACAGCATACTTCTCAAAGCATTCATTACCAATCTCTATTTGTCTCAGCAAAGGACAGTTCCAAACAAAGAATCCATTCGTCGATTCATCTATCTCTTGATTATACAGTGTGAATGAATTCTCTTTGATTGAGATATGCTCCAGTTCATTCAGGTCATTAATCACTAATCGATGCACATTAATAAGACAATTATATCCAATAGAAAGCTGTCTCAAATTGGTGAATAAAGAAAAGTCAAGTTCAGTTGAATGAAAGAAAGTCGAATTCATTAGACCAAGAACAACTGCATCCGTTTTACGCTCGAGTTCCTCTATGGAATTCCATAATACGTACTTTGGAACAGTATGATCTGAATGTGGTAAAGGGATTGCATTAGTATGGAAAGAGAAGTATTGATTGAGTCCATCACAATCTATGTCAAATATTGTCATAGATATTACTAATAGAACTGTACTCATAGGACCAGCCACAAAAGGATTGTCCGATTTCCATACCATCAAGAGTAAGATTAGGAATGTCTAATGACAAAAAGATGAAAATAAACTACTCTCCAAGATGACTGATCCAATATAATAACCTACTAGATCATCTGCCTTGAAGGATATGAGTGAAGGGAGATCTGAGTTGGATCTCACTGGTATTCTTACTCTTCATCGTTAAAGTGTTCTTATAATAGAAAGGCTCATCTGCATTTGTTATACGTTCATCTCGATCATCTCCAAGAAGGGTACCTCTTTCACAAATGAGGGATTCGAGGTTCGGAAGATCTGACTCATTATCTGTTCATAGAATTACTCTCAAAAACAACATCATGACAGAGTCGGAATGCCCATTCACCTATTTGACATGTTTTCAGAGATGGAAGATCTGACTTATTATACCATTCATTCAAACATACGTTTCAATTCAAATGATTCAACATAGGGAAAACAATAGGAACCGAATGTGATTTGGTTCAAAGCATAACAATCATGAATCAATAATGAAGTAATCTTGGGATTATACTCGTCTCCAATCACAAGAGACTCCAGATGAGAATGAAGAAAAGGGAAGGGAGAATCATTCTCTAGGGTTAGTTCCTTATTTGGAATGATAGGAGAATCGTTATTGAAGAAACCAGAATACTCAACAGAACCCAAACGATTATACAATACTCCATAGCCATGTTTCATTCCTTCATACAAGCAGCCTTCATATTTCACTGCTCCTGTGTCACTCCAATACTCTATTCCATAGCATACTTTGGTTTCATTGATCAACCATCCTTCAAATACCAGCTCATTATCCTCATTATACAAACATCCATATCCAAACGGTAAATTCTCATGTATAGTTCCTTCCCACCGCCTTCCGTCTGCACTTAGATCTAGGATATCTTCTTTGCATTCACTTAAATCCACTTCGCTACCATTTCTTTGGACTCTGGTTGAATGACTCTTCAAATTGCCAATGATCAATTCCAACTTGCAATCTCTCTCTTTCACTTCAATTACTTCTTCTCCATTCTTAATGATTCCATTCATTCTTCCTGTTGTCACATCAATATTGGTCATGTGTTGAGAATCTGGAAATGAATGGAAATGTATCAACCAATCTCTCCATTTCCTCACCCAATCCTCTTTGTTACTATCTTTTGAGTCTGTATCAACTTCACCAACTCCAGACATGAGTTCTGTGTACCTATTACTGTTTTTCGTCAAACCTGAATAAAATCACGGGAGTTCAACAAACAATCCTAATCCAAATTTACTAATCCCTTTTTCAGATCAAGCATTCTTTCTTGTAGATATTGCTTAATCTTCAATTTTAATTCTTCATCAGGTTTAACCATTTCCATTGTTAGAGGCGCTCTTGTAAACGGATCGATTGGATTTACTGTGAGTTGTCTAGCAACAGTCCCTCGATCTACCCGATTTCCTGAAGGAAGGATAACTGGATCCTGCATAATGGTATCCATTACGCTATCCAAAAACTCCTCGGGACAGTCATCTAATACATGATTTAGTGCTTCAAAGTGATGATCATAGGATCGGATTAGGTCGACCACACCATTCAACTCATTCATACGTCGGGTACTCAAAACAGAGTGATGTTGACAATACTCCAATGCCCAAGTAAATGTGTCCACATTAAATAGTCCATCATCTTCAACTAGAGCGATAATCACAGCATTTCGATACATTGGATCTGGATCCAATGAAACTGCCACCGATGGTTTCACTTCATCATTAAGCTCATCAACACGTGGTGAATAATGAACAAGTTGAAGAATTTCCTCCAATACAACACAAAGCCATTTCTCATAATGTAGTCTCAATGCTGATTGTAACAAGGGAACATTATCAACAAAGAGAGGTTTGGCAAGAGATGAGAGAACCACTAACATAAAACGTGTCGTACGACGAAGCATATAACCATCAAGAATAACAGATCGTGATGAGGGACAGAGAATCAATCGCACAAAGAGATTTACAGACGTCTTCACATTCTCCATGACTGTTTGGCCTGTTATCTTGATTGATGCGTATAACTGAACATAATTTCTTTCTCAATGACTTACTCGTGAAGAAGTCTCTGCATCTATGAGTCGTTGAGTCAGATCATTCAGCATATCCTGTTGATTGCTTGCTTGTCTGACCACATCATTAATGTATTCACTGAATAGATCTGAAGAATATCCCCAGTACTTTTGCAGTTCCTGAACTTCGAGTAAGCCTGTATTTCCACACTACAAGTCATGATTAAAATACTCTCTTACTGTTGAACTCCGTAGAAGGAGAATCATAATCTTGTTAACATGCAATTGAAGAAGAGAAGCTCGAGCAACATCTCGGAAGGAAACAGAGTCAATGAATGCACGTTGTGTGAACATCATTAGTTGATGCCGAATAGGTGGATACTCAAACAAGAATACCGTTTCATTTTTCTCTCGTGAGACTGTACACATTTTAAAAAGTGTTTGAATGACATCAAATCGTAATATTACATTGCTTACAACATGTTCATTACAACATAGTAACAATAAAAGCAGACTATAATCAAGTTTACCTTCTGATAGATCCTTCTTCACTTTTGAGACTGATGATTGTCTCATATAATATTCAATTATTTGACCTACAACATCTAGCATTGATGGAGCTAACACTTGAAATATTGGGCTTACGTCCACATTCTCAATGACGAGAGTCCAGAGACGAGACTTACTTTCGCTTGATGGAATATTCACTTTCACGATATGATCTGTGACAATACTGTGAAGAGGAAGGTTGCTAGGAAAAGGATGATTCTGAGGAGTATAAAAGGTGAAGAGAAGGAGGAGGGAATAAGAGACATGCTCTGATAGACCAAGGTAATAGTCCATGGAATGACCCACATTCAGTTGAATCGTACGCAAGCTCTTTACTCGATTCAACCGTTGTAACTGATCGAACATATCGTATGCCTGAAAGAATCCAATTTGTCCCACCATCATAAGTCGAAGTGTGATCATGAAGACTTCAATAGAGAGATTCCCCTCATTCTTATGTTTCTCATCACTAGTAGGCATGAATGTATCCAACACAACTCCTGACATTGCAAGTGAGTTAGGAATCGTGGTCACCGTATTTGGTACTGTTCGCATATCATTGCGATTATGTTCTAATAGACAGTCCTCACGAACAGGATGATAAATGAGAATGAAGACATGATTACATTGATGTCCAGGGAATCCATTCCCAATACTCATATCCTGTTCATAGCATAATTTGCATAAGCGTAATGCACAATGAAGACAATAGTATACAGTCCCTATGATTGGTGTTGTCTTACAGTAATAACATTGGTAATGCATAGTGAATCCATAACCAACGACTTCTTCTACAGGAATAGGAGATGGACGACTAGCACGACGAACAGCCTGAGTAACAGGACCATGACAATGACAATGAGAAGGTGTTGCACAGAGACAGATGGTATCTCCATACTTCTTAAGAATGTCATTTGTGTTCCCACTCCAGTATTCATAGACTTCATCTTCCAACACATTCTCTTGTCCTTGACCGACAGTTTCAAGGCTGTTCTGTATTTCTGAGGAGTTCTCGAGAGAAGCATTCTTCATTGCCTCATAGGCATTGGGCACCTGTGGAGAGAAAGAAGGAGTGAGCATGAAGACGGGCCGATTACTCATAATCACAGTAGAACGACGAAGCTCGGTGAAGAGATGTGTGTAAGGGTTATGGGAGGAATCGATCCGACTCACCTCCTCAGATGAGAGAAAGAGTTCACGTACTTCAGGAGTGAAAGGAGGACAGAATGCTTCACATACCATTGTCACTTCTTGTAGATAACAAACTGAACATAGGAAATATGACGTACAACAGATACACCGATAACACGGAGTATTTGTGATGGTTTTCTTACAATTTGAACAAGTAACAGTCTGAAAGTAGGAAGGCATAATACGAGAAGGTTGAATTCCCGTGATGAAATAGTTATAAGAATAATCAAAGAAGGATTTCAGTTGGATCATAGCAGGAGAGAATGTTAGACTATCTGCGGACATGTGCATCGCCCTTACGAACTGTGCAAAGGATGTGTGAGGTTTGCATTCTAAACCAGCATCCAACATTTGATTTAACTCGGTGACACTACTTCTCAACACATGCCACCATAAATGTGAATCACATCGTCTAGCCAGACTATTCTCTGGACGCAACCAATTTAGAATGTTAAACAGATGTGTACGTAATGTCAGATCTGCAGGGAAATCGCGTTTCAAGAAATCTACTCTACCTAGATCGGAAAAGAGATAGAGAAAGAATTGTTGGGCAAACTTTTCATTAGGCTCAGATAGAAGTGTCTCTCGTAACACCTCCAACAGGGCTGTAGAGAGATTCATAAGAAGTCCATCACCAGTAACCGTACCAACAGGATTAGCTCGACGAGATACATTAGCCTCTGTAAGAGTTGCTACATACGAGAGAACGTAATCTCGTGACACATAGGAAGCAGTGAGGAAGGTGAGGAGGATCGTGTGTTGAGCTTTGTGAATGCGTTCCATGTTATGTGTCTGCTGGTCAAGGAGGATCTTCATTTCATTGTCAGAAATCGAGCTTCTTTCAAATGTCAATTGATCATTCACCCACAATGGAGAGGAGACCGTCCGGAACAAGAAGTATTGAGCAAAGAAAGGAGTTTTCTCCAGGCCAAGTCCATCAAAGGAATGCTGGTTTGGCCAGAGGGGATAAGTTTCAGCCAACTGCATTGCCAGAAGTGGAGACACTGAACAGAAATCTGCATATATCTCATAATTTTGAACAATACGATGAACTGATTCAAGCTTTGTTGTATAGAAAGTGGTGATCACTTTCTTTTCTACATACATAACATTAGCCAGACTGGAAATAAACGGTTGAGGGATTGTGACGTATTCCGGAGGGCAATCTGAGACAATCTGCTTAAAATCCACAAAAACTAGTCGAAGGAGCAAAAACCGGTAACTATTCTCTTCAGCACATTGTAAATATGCCTCATAGAATGCTGACGCTGATTGTTTGAACATCGTATTCTTCTCGAAACTAGGTTGAAGAATATCAGGAGAAATAATCAGAGACCGCATTAAAATAATCAGGTCACGTATTCGTTTTGAGGGAGCCGCACTTTCTTCAAACTGTATTGTTTCAAAGAAGAGGTGTAAAAGAACCCTGAAATATAACTGCACAGCACAGATTCATACGTCCAATAATCAGATACTTTCATTGCATCTAATTCAGATAGAAGGGCTTTATCGATCGAAGACCACAACTACAACTTACCAAAAATGCTATTAAACACGCCTACGTTGATAACTTTATCACTGTTGGTCATTCGATAATCAATTAATGAGAACTCTGAGTCCTTCCATTGGTAGATTCAACGCAAATGGAGTCTATCGGTAATATTTGTGTCCTTTAACGATAATCGTCTTGATCCAACTTCCTAAGATAATTAATACAGAACATGTAAATCGAAAAAACAAATGAATAGTATCACAACAAGCCAATTTAAAAGGGTGAGGTCTTCACAGGTGGAGGTCCACATGGCTGCAACATCTTCTAAAAATATCAGTACGGGGATTCAAATACATACTTCTAGCATTGTGTATCGGATTCGCTCCACCGACTCATTCTCGGCTACGGATGCAAAATAGAGCATATCTTCATGCCCAATATGGGAAGCATACGTATCTCGATGCATATTTACGGCCCATTCACTAATCCATAAAACACCCATCTCATATTGGATTACTATTTCGTCATATCGGGATGACCTGTTCCAATATACTTTCCCTGAAGATGATCCCAATTCTTCGAAAATGACAGGTTGACATTAAATCGATCGTCAGAACTCTATAATCAATTCGTTCTCAAGATGGGGTACCATGGCAAAAGGGTTTGTGAAGGAATAAGCAATACAAGCGGGATCGTTTCCTTTTATAACGGAGTTGGAAATCAATTTCAGGTCCCATGTAGTCTAGCCGGTTAGGATAGCGGGTTTTCACCTCGCCGACCCGGGTTCGAGTCCCGGCATGGGAGTTCTTTTTTCTCGTAACCAATTCAACTGCTTCTGTGAAATCCTTTTTTAATGACAAGTGTATTGACTAACAAACAATATACTGTATCTTACTATATAGATACTCCTCATATTCCACATCAATACTATCAGTTGCTTCAGCTAAGATATAGTCATATGTCTTCTGTTCCACTTCATCAAAATCAGCAATTGTTCCATTTCGATGATAGAATTCCAGAATGTTATGGACATCTCTTCGTAGATACTCTTTCCATAACGAGTGTAGTGTATTTACAGATTGACCAACATCGATTACAAACACCCGACCTTCATTCACTCTACCCTATCAACTCTCATGCTTAATCCTACAGTAAATTATACTCACTGAAGTCTCCATGAACCAAAGAACATCGTTGGAACATATCTCTTAAGAGATGGATACATTGAATGATAGTTTGACGATACATCTGCCGATGGCCAGGAACCACTTCACGTAACGATGGAGCAGGCATATCACCATCGCCAATCATACGCATTACCAACACATTTTTCTCATATAGGATGGGCTCAGGACATGGGATCTCTGCTTCATAGAGTTTGAGGAGGTTGAAGTGTTCCTTGCGTGTCCATTCATGCACGATCTTACTATCACTGCCAGATACACCCTCTAATGATTCAAAGCGATGATCACCCTTCACATCAATCTTCTCATCCATTCCTACATGAATGTAATCTTTCTTATTTTTGAACTCCATTGTCAACACCTTATACACCTTCACACAGAACCATTCCTCTCCTTCTTCATCTTCCCGTACTGCCGAAAAGATCGTTCCTTCCTTTCCTGTTTGAATCTGACCTCCTAATTCATCGAAATAACCATTATTAATGAACTATTCATGACCAATCCATCCTAATCTCACATTCAGAATCATTAATCGAGTAGTATTGTCAATTGTGTTATTAGTAGTGAGTTTATTCTCTTTGGGTGCACGCGATGTTCGATCCTTCTTGTGCCCATAATACTTTCGCATCTTTACAAGACCTTTATCATCAATCGAATACTCATCCACATTCCCTGCATGGTCCATGGAACGAGCAAGTCTGGCAGATTGGAATTAAGGAATGATAGTGCATGGATTGATTGGATATGTTCACTTTACCAACATGATCCTTTTCATGTTTCGTAAGAGTCTATTGTAAAGCACATCCTCAGTACCTACAGATTTGGGTCTGATCAGAACATCACGATTATCTGCGGTATCTTCATCTTAATGCATCTTCCCAAGCCTACCTCCTAAATATGGGCTATTTACTCCAAGATACTTTTCTGTCACATCTTCCTCCACATGCACTGTAGGGACTGGAGTTGTAGTGAAACCAAGTCGCGTAAGAGCAGGTTGATCAACTACAACTATTCATCATCCAACGAATCCGCACATACTCTTTTGACTTCGTTGGGTTTGAGATTGTTGGAAAGCACGCTCTTCTTCCAACTGGAGTTGCATTGCAAGAGCATAATCATCATCCAAGTCCTCTACTAATCAGTTTATCTTGAAATCACTACCATTTTTCACTTGAGCGTATTCTGTAGTGATTTCTGAAGAATTAGCATTTCTATCATACTCTTCTTGGAGACTTAATGCTAGCAGATAATCTTCATCTATAACTTAGGCAAACGCCTAATGTCCACTCATAGATATGCTATCTAGATATTTTTCTATACATTACAGTTGCACCAAATGTCATACCCGATATCTGTTTCTCTTTCTTTCGTTGAGCAGATTCATTCATCAAGTCCTGGAACGAAATACCCTGAGGATTATATTTTGGGATTTGTTTCCAGGGACTCGGTTTGACCGATTTCTCTTCAGATCCTTCCATTCAAAAAGAAAACTTGAAGAAGACAATAACCGTTACAAATCAGAAATTTCTGGGAAAAATAAGAACCTTCGTAAGTTCATACCATCTTACTATTAGGATATCATATTACTACAAATCAGTATGAGCTTATTGTTGCTGAGAAATCCATCACAAATCCAGAAACAAACACATTGAATACTACCAAAATGTCCAGTCCATTTCGATTGAGGTACCATATTCTCCAGTTCTTAGGTCAGATGGTTTGCCGCCAACTAGATTAATGTACTAGGACAAACCAATTTCTGGAATATGTTCAACCGGATGATGTACAACAATCTGAGCCCTAAAAAATGTCGTCCTCAGGAGATGACTGACTTGGAGCATTCGATTATTGTTCAAACATCAAGCGATGAAGAGTGTTCTCAGATTCTGAAATCACCAATCAAGAGACGGAGACAGATTCCGAAAGAGGAGGATCCTGCTCAGATGCACTCGGAGTTTTCTTCTCAAAGTTTTGAAATGATTTCAAAGTCTATTTCCAAACGGGCAATTCTGAGTCTGAGCGAAGATGGTGAATCTACCCAAGAGACGATTGAAATTGCTGATCCTACTTCCTCTAGCTCTGGTTCATGTGATTCATCATCTTCTCTCTTCGAACAAGAAGGTGACTCGTCAGAACCTCTCGATAAAGGGCTTCATGTTTCAGATAGCCGGACAGATTCCCTTGTGTTGATAAAACAAGATGCAGAAGTAGAGTATCGTTCAAAGAAACGGCATAATCCTCTCTCAATGTCAAGCAGTCAACATCCAGTACTTTTATCCCCTTCTCCGGTTCCAGTACCTTCGAACTCGTCAGTACCCATGTCCCTGTCGAAACGTCCTAAGCAATGGGCCTCAGTGCTCAAGAAACAAGGTGTTCCTAAGACAGTACTATCTTCTCTTCCTCCTCCATCTACCAACAAGGTAGTCTCAACCGAATTCCATGCTACAGACAGTATTCCTAACGATATCTATAATTATGTCCCTTCGGTCAATAAACTAGCTGTAACGAAGAGTTATCTAGTGAAGTTTGAGAATTGGGTTTTGAGTGAAGGTGTATCAGATAAGTTATGTATTCTTACAGGTCCTCCTGGGTGTGGAAAGGTGACTAATCTTTCTCCTGTTAATCTCTAGAGAACTATGGTGAAGAGTATCTGTCAAGAACATCGTATTGAGATTGTAACATGGGATGATCCTTTCCTTCAGAGTAACTCATCTCAAATTGAGGGAATATCACATATGTCGAGTTTCATTACATTTATTGAAGGGAGTATGAAGTACTCAGGATACGATACAGATAGTATTCGAGATTGTTGTCGCCGTATTGTGTTGATTGATCTTCTACCAACATTCTTAATGAGTGATACCAATAACACCAAAGAGATACAACGCTTTCAAGCACTATTGAAGGACATTTCACAGCATTCATCTCGATTGACACTTGTATTGTGGATTGTAGATACTACAGACGAGAAAAAGGGGATTTCTGGAATTCGAAATCTTCTGCCATCTCCACTTCCTCCATTTCTTCTTCTCCAAATGAATCCCATCTCACAACGAAAGTACGTGTGATTCTTCACTCTTACCATTCAGGGCTCTGAAGGCATTACCTCTGTTGTATCCAGGACTCTCTAATTCGATATATCGGCAGGCTATAGCCTCATCAGAGAATGATTTTCGTCAAGTCTGTCTGAAATTATGGGTATTTGGGTCATCACTACAGTGTCAGCAACTGATGTCCATTACATCTGGAGACACCTTCTGGGGCATCTTCCATATGATTAAGAAGTTATTACTAGCAAAGCGGCAAGAAGATGGGGAATTAGAGAATGATCTGTTCGCAATGTACGAAGATAATCGAATAGGGATCTCTGAAGCGGAAAGTTATCTCTTTGCCAATCTTCCTGACTACACAAGTGATGTGGATGAATTGAGTCAGATGTTGGATTCTCTATGTGATGTGGAGCTGATGCAAGATCAGGGAGGTTCCAATGATGCTGAAAGAAAAGGTGTTGAGAATTGGCAATCTTGTTGTGATGCCACGCGATTCCTTGTATTAGCATATACTCCAGCTGTATATCTTCGTCACCCAACTTCGCTTCATCGGAGTTATTCTCCTGTGAAACCTGCATCTTTTCCTTCCCTCTATTCTCGAATTCGAACAAATCAAGTGTTATTACACGATGTGTATGATAGGGAAGTCATACCTAATGGTCATAATGTTTCGTTTTTGGATTTTGTTAAGTATGCACCGAGTATGATTTATTCTACCCATCGTGAATTGTTTGAAGAAATGGGAGGAAGAGTGAGCTCAGGATTGATTCCAGTGGAGGAATTTACTGAGAATTATTCGATTCTTTATGATGTGGATGGAGTGAGAGACTGGACACTCGAACCGTCAAATGACCCAATTGTAGATTAATCTCCTTTTCTTCGATGTTTGTTTACAATGTCAAAGACATCGCGAAAAAGAGATTATAGAGAGAAAGAAGACCAAGAGGAGAAGAAAGTGAGACGGTTTCCTCATGTTGAAGGGAACTGGCCTTCATTTGCATATATCCTAAGTAGATGATGAAAATGAGATTGATCGGTAGTTCCCAGAGAAGACCATGACACAGAGATCGCCTCAACCATTGCTGAAGTTAACTCCCAATTGAATCTGAGTGGTGATAAATGCTTTATCCCATTGTATGAAGAGAAACAAGGCTTTAACAAGATCCATGTGAGTTTGACAAAGCTCTTCTTCCTTCGCGATTTTCAGATTGACCCTTTTGTGCGAGATATTCGTAATCGACTAAAGTCTCCGGCATTTTTCATGACTCTTTCTCAACCGCAAGTCTTCACCAATGAGGATAAAACACGTTCCTTTTGTAGTATATTAGTTCAGAAAGGATATAATTCCGTTGTTCAGCTAATTCATCAATTCGATGAGGTACTGATCAACTACAAGAAGGAAAAGTATTATGATCCTCCAATTCCTCATTGTACGATTGGTAGTTATGTTGGTGATTTGAGTACGGAAGCGAAAGAGAAAGGGATTTATGGTAATACGTATGTGGAATCGGAGGAATATGATAGTGACGACGACAATCGAATCGAGGAGTGTGTTGATACTGTTTATTTATCGATTGGCAATCGTCTCTTTACTGTGAACCTTCATTGCTGAATTTGTTGAACAACAAAAGTACTTTACAAGAACAAGCATTGTTGCAAAGAACATTGTCTTCAACCTTTTTTAGTATGGAATATTGGTTTGATATTTCTCATGTCCATTGTCTAGCAAATAATCGTTTCCACTTTATCCACAAGAATTACTGCAATCACCTACGGATTGGAAGCCATTAATGAAATCCAAGTTTCCATATGAGTTAGAATAGAATAGAAAATCCATAGACAAAAAAGACACAATAATCCTTTTGGCATCAGTATCATTCTTAACTTTCCTAATTCGTTGTATCAGTATCCATATTCTGTTAGAGTATGATCATTTCGAAGCAGTTCTGGTGGAGTTTGTTAATCCTGACTCTTTTCCTAACTGCCCACTCCTATAATCTGAATTTTACAAGGAGTATTGAATAATGGATATGTTCAGGTGTAGCAATCAAGATGGCATCGAAGTATTCTCTGTCCCCTGCAATGGGTTTAGCACCTCGGTCTATCATTGCTATCGACATAACTTCAATTGTACAACACTTCCTTGACTGTTAGTGCATAGAGTGGAGAGAACTCTATCATATTGATGGTATACAATGAAAACCAAAGACCAGATGAATTTACATATTCAGATACAGCAGATGCAGACAGTTGTCTTCAACCTTCAACTTATGTATCATTTATTCTCGTAATGTAATATTAAGAGAAGAGAAATAACAGAACCTGTCTCTGTTGTGATACAGATTGAGAACGAAGATCAGTATTCTGTAATTCTGCTGAATTGTTTTCCTACATCTGTGACTGTTTCTGTAGGAACGAATGGGTATTAGTAACCTAGGGCTGTATTAAGATTCGCAACTTCTATAACGGAATGTTGGTGAATCTAGCAGTAGAAGAACAGCCAGAAGTGATCATCTGGCCAGTTGTATTTCTCATCTACCTCTTTGTGTTTATCGTATTTGTCATTATCAACAGCAAATCACGATTTCGTGGAACACAATTTATTCGTTATATCGACATTCTCCTAGAGATGATTGTTTTCATCAAGATTATTTCATCTCTTCTTCAGACAGGTATTATTCTGTATACTTTATACTATAATTCTGTGAATATCCTTTATTAATCATTCAAACAGTTCCTTCATTCCAGATTCTGCTATAGTGTATTTGAATTCCTTTTTGTATCGTCTTGTTGACGTTGCTCTATTGATGGTGATGTTTCTCCTTGCTTGTGGTTGGCAGATCACCCACCAACTCCCAACGGTTGCATTTCATTTGTACTCTAATATACAGAAAAAGGAAATTCAGTTTGGCGCAAGTATTCTTGCTGGTTTACTCATTCTTGCTGGAGTCTCTTCTTTCTGCGATTCTCAAATCGATGGTCTCTGCAATGGATTTTCGGTTGTGAATTACATATTTCAATCCATTGTCATTATCACTATTCTCATCTGCATCAATATCAACATTTCTGTACTCGTTTTCGTCGTTTCTCATTTTAGACCACTTCAGCCATGTTACAGTCTTCTCAATACAATCCTTCTACAATCCGCATCTACATCAGCAAAGCTAGTTTCACAGGGTTATTGTGGTGTTTTCTTGTGTACATTCTCCGTCCTACATTTGTTGCTATTATTGGAGTTTATGTTTGATTCAGGATTAATCTGTAGTCAACCGTATTGTCTTGGAAGTATCAAAATCTGATTACAGCAGTAGATGAAGCGATTATTCTTTATATATTCATCCGTTTGCGGATAATTATGCATCCTTACACCTACAAAGGGTATTATCGGGTCAATCGAGAGATTATTTCTCGTTGTTATTTGTTTATTCATTCATTCGTAGATATGAATCAGGCTCATGTAGAAGATGATACCATGCCTTTTGATCAAGCTACAATCCGGATGAGAAACCGTCCCTTTATGCCTATTAATCGTGATAGTAATCTTGAGAGTGATAATGTTACTTGGCTTGAATGATGGGGCACTAATTGCGCCAGAACATAGTGTTGGTATAGCATGTGTGTCCAAAGAACAGACAAGCTATCCAATTATTGCTGCATGCATATTTCGTTGTTTATTCATAATCTAATGATAGTAGAAAATTCTACCTATGAAAGTATAAAAATCGACTTTCAGGAGAAAGCACCACGAACAGGAATCACCAGGAATAGTCTTATTTCAATCACGTTAAGAAGATGGTAGGTTTTGGGATGTGCTATACAACAACTGGAGGTAGTCTAACGCAGTTTAGGTGAACGATCTCCGTTATCCTTCTGCTGAGGAAGAGGCCCAGAAGCACAAGCTGAAGCGTCTTGTTCAGACCCCCAACAGCTATTTTATGGATGTAAGATGCCCTGGTTGCTTCAACATGTGAGTTTGCTTACTATCTTGTTGTGATCGTGTAGTACGACTGTATTTAGTCATGCCCAGAGTGTTGTGGTTTGTGATAAGTGAATCCTGGTTGGTAGAGAGGCTTATGTCTAGTTGCAACGCTTTGCTCTGCACTCCTACTGGAGGTAAGGCCCGTATTGTTGCCGGATGTGCTGTCCGACCAAAGAAGTAAACGATGCTTGTTAACTGAAAGATTATTCCGTATTTTGATTGTTTGCTCTAGAACACAAGGGATTACATACAATATCGATCTGACTTATGTTTTACCCGCATATCCAACATCTCTTCACGACTAAGAGCACGTTTAGTTTTCTATTCCTTATCTATGCTTCATTTAGCATACCTTTGTAATTGTTTTCCATCCACCATAGGCACTTTGTAGTTTTGTTTTGTAGGTAAATTGAGTTCCACTAAACATGAAAATGATATATTTGATACCAACCCAGATCCCTGGTAAATACCGAAAGCCGCATTCTCTTGTGCATCCCGTTCCCTCTTTTCTTGGGCCTAAAACTCAGTCTATCTCTTATTTACACACTTGTTTTTCCTCTGGTGAGATTTCTTCTTCTTGTTTCTTCACATATTCAAAAGGAATCTCGGAAACGAAATCTTTTGAAAACGGAGAACTTGAAATGAGATAAAGAAAATAGAATCACCTCAAGGACAGAGATGTATCACTTACAATCAACTTCACCACTCGAGCTTCTGACTCTAAACTAGATTGATTATATCAACAAAGCAATACGATGTAGGATGCCGAATAATGAACAAGTCACCTGAAGACAATTCGGTGAGGAACTTCGTTCCTTTTCCATAAACAACAGGACCTAACTTTAAGTGTCAATTCTGACACAAATACCAGTACAATAGATTCGTCCTGTTCCCGGTTCGGCATTGGTTGGGACAGACTCCATATCTTCCACACGGATTGCTTCCAATTTTCCAGGTGCCTCTCCAGATTCCTTCTTTTTGTGAGTCTTCTTTGATCTAGTCTTTCAGTTCCAATCCTCCATCAGATACTTCTTCTTGTCAGAAACACCTTTGAGCTTTAATTTGCCAACAATAAGATTGCGATAGGGATCACTCATAAACAAACACTGGTATGCAAATTCGTATATAAGTACATGGGATTCCGTTGTTATACTACCACAGGGATTTAGAGGATAAGGAGCACTTGTGAATGTCAATTTGGTTGTTCCCACAGTAATCTCAACTTCAGGTCTTAGGACACTTAGACACCACCTTGATTGATCTTGAATATAACGGATTTCAAAACACGCATGAGGGAATGAAGAATCAACCAGAGCAAGGTCGAATCCTCCAATATTAGGAATTGTACTAGAGATAAACGTAAAAAATGAATGCAACTCTTCGATGGTAGGATTCAATAATTGTAAATGCTTGTAGGTTTCTTCTGAAATTGTACCAACCGAGTAGCACTCCTTTTCGATTTGATAGAAACGCTTATTCACAATCAGACGACCAAAAGCAGATTCACTGTGAAGTGGTTGACTGTATTGTTGAATCAGCTTATAATTGTGGACACGAGTTAGAGTGTCTTGAAGAAGCAAAGATGGAGAAAGATGAGAATAACCGAATTCATCAAGTCCAAATGCAAGAGTATCTATAATGAAAATAAATAATATCCACTACAGAGTTCCTTCTCGTGCTCCTTCAAATATGAGGACTTGATATGCAGATCCTCTGGTAGTTGTTGCGTTCGTCGACAGTTCGCAAATGTCTTTGACCAGGTATTTGGGTGATCATAAGCCCATGTTAGTAACTGTTGACGAATGGAAAGTGACGGCTCCTTTTTAAACACTATATCAGTATGTTCATTGGTTGGTTTGCATTCGTGAAACTGATTAGAATAGGGTACACCCAATTTCTGTAAGTGTTCTTGTGATTGAAGCAATTTCTTCTTCTGACGATGCCTTTTCACCAAGTTCTCATATTCAATTCGTCGCATATCATTAAGTACATCGGCATGTAACAAATCACTCTCTGAACGTAACATGATGGACAGAATAGCTCCAGGTTTTACTGTATCATTCTGATCCAGGTCTGTAACTTGATTCACAAGATCTTCTGACTTGGTTGTATGAATTCTACACATCAATGTCTATTTGCATAACAACCCAGGAATCGAATGCCAATCACCTTCAATGGTTAGATCCGATGGAGAAATCCAGGAATAATCATCCCCACAGCTAACAAAGAAACGATTTGTCTGTTTGTCATAGAACTGAATATCCCCCTTGGTTTCATTCGATTTCACAATGCACGGATGCATTGCTAATGGATTCTGGACAGACAATGAACTTGGGAATTCCATTATTATATAAGATTTATTGGATTCCACAAATAGATTGTAATCAGTATTCCAAAAAGAGAGTTGAAAACGATAAAATAGACTATTTCGCTCAATGTTTGAGAATAAGCTTGGTTCTTTATCGCAAAAGGAATTCGAGCTTATGTAGAACAGATGTAAGGAAGATAATCTATAGTTATCGAGATTTGGGATCTCCACATACTATTTTGCAGTTGCTTCCTGATGAATGTCAGCAGTATTGAGTCATTTATGTCATTGATGCTGTAGAATCTTCAACATTCTATTATGTATGAATAAACCTGTTCCCCATGATATGATTATCCGTTCTTTTATCAATTCCCATGGTGTAGCAGGAGATAATCGAAAACCAGAAGAATTAGTTGATGACTACTTATCCCAAGTGTGTCAAATATTAGTACTATTATTGTAGTTGTTGCGATATCATGTATTCGAATTGAATACGGTACAAGATGGTTCATTACAGTATGTGATAAACCCTGTCTTCCGCCAAACATATACAGTGAATCCTATTATCTCTAAGTTACCATTAGACATGTATTCGGACAGGAGAGCATTGTCAATGGACTTCGGAGAATGTCAAAGAATTCAAAGCACCTGCAAACGAGAGTTCTATGTTCTGTAACAATACATACAATCGCAATATTGCCATTCTCATGAACCCAGTACTGCCTGTGTCTGTAGTTCTCCATAGAGTGAGATGAATCATGGAAATGAGAATCGTGCAGTATTAGATTTGTTTATGCGCTATGGTTTATTGAGGTTTGATGAAGATGTGTTCTTTGAATGTTAGTTCTTCTGGTGGCTCTTCATTCTCAATTACTGGTGATGGATATCGTTTTATGTTGAGCAATTTTCATGAACAAGTGATGCATGGTAGAGACTGTTACAATTAGAGTTATACATTATTAAGGAAAATTCTTCGAATGGAACGGAATACTGTTCCATTCTTCACATTCCTCTTCAATCTCCGTCATGCTCTTCCCTGCAAAGCTTATAAAATCTCAGTTTTAACAGCCGAACAAAAGAAATTCCTCCAGTGTTTTGAGTTGATTGGCTTATTGTAATGAAGACATATGGTTGTGATTCCAAGATATACAAAGACACTCAACAATGACCAATACTTCTATGTTACACAATTAGGAACAGATTTGTTGTTTCCAACCACTTCGCATTGTGGGTTTTGTGCATTGTGATAATGAACAGCTGATTTCAACATCAATATGCGAGTGAAATCTACTCTGAAGATTGTAATTGAGAGTAACTTCAAAGTCTATGCTTTTGGACCTCTGGAGGAGAATAGTTTGTACATTCAAATTATGTCTCAATTCATGGAAGTGCGAGTGAGAGCATTGACATAAATTGATTTAATAGGCGCGTCTACCCAACATGGTCGCGTTTCTGATAACACGAAATAGCATTGTTCAAGCACTACGACATGAGATCCCAGCATCTCAAATCATTAGTTTTCTGGAAGAATACAGTGTGAATGATGAGCGTATGAAGGAAGCCGATGCAAAATTGGAGAAGACAAATCCAGGTATGAGAATGAATGGTCGATTAGATGATGCGAATTTTCGTAACGAGAAGGGTTTTTACTACAAAGTGACGATGTGTGAAGAGTAACATTGATAGATTCCAATGAATGTGATGGATCACATCTTCTTGTGGGATGTGAGTTTATGGATTTGATATTATGGTTAGAGAGAGTTGAATCGATTACGTTATAATCGAGCTGTGATGTATCGTGATTTGGATAGTGATATCTTTTCAAAGGTGAGGGATGATGAAGAGGATTACCCGTAGTTGACAGATCGGCAAGACATTAAGAAGTTTATCCTTTACTATGATGCTGGAAGGCGTATTCTTGTAGTGAAAGAGAAAGGAAAAGTGATTATTGACAATGCTATTCGTTTATAGTTGTCTTTGTTTGAATAAACACTAAACGAAAAAGCTAAGCGATACAACTGGAATATGGAATCAAGAACACTGTATACAACCCCTTTCTCAACATCTTTTACCTTCGCTTCAACAACATACTCCCCTTTAAAAGCCTTTTCGACTTGTGGAATTTCTTGTTTAATATATTCCACACGTTTCTCAGTACGAGGATGATCATCAAAGTATGTCTCATCATCTGTTTTCAGCAGATTGATTGTCTGAGGCCACTGCCTAATGTCATATCCAGCTCGTTTCTGTATATACAAAGACATGATATCAGCTTCTTTCTCATGCTTCCGACTATCCCTCAATTCAATTAAATATCCCCAACCTTCTAGAAGTATCCACCACCTCCTGAACAAACGGAGTAATAATCACATCATTCAAAGCAAACATCATAAAATAGAACAGAATATTCGACAAATGGAAGGTATCTTCTACAACATGAGAGGCTAGAGAATGAGCTAATTCATGAGCAAGAACTCCTGCCAATGACTAATGATGAATCCCAAGTCTTATTCTAACCGTTTCTACATCCTTAATAAGTCCTTTCTCATAAGCCTCCATGTAGAGACTAATGATTCCAGTATACACAATAATCACTCCTCCCATAGCAGAAAAAGCATTGATTGTATTTGGATCATCAACAATGTAAAGCTGAAGTTTATTAAAATAATCTTCGGATTCTGGACTGAAGTAGATACAAGCTCGTTTGAGATGATCAACTACTGTCGTCACCAAGCGAACTCGGCTATCATTTTCATCGTGAAGAATGATGTGTCCATTAATCGTATCGGTTAAAATTGTGACTTCTTCTCCATTATTCGATGTGATCACAGGATGACGTTCTTTGTACCCAAGACTTTTTAATACATACTTCTTAAGCAGAAGTTCAGTTTCTTTAGAAAATAACTATCCAATGATTCCTAAGTAAGTGGTCATACGACAGTGTGATGACGTCCAGTGATTGGGACAACCTCGCGATTATTGATCCACAAAAACCCTGATGCGGTTGCAACACCACAACCTGATACAAACCAGATCATAAAATACCGGACTTTCTTATCCGTTGGTTCTTTCACTACAGTTAATTACCTAACAGACTCTAACACTTTCGAAGGATAGGAAAGTATATTTCCCTTATTTCGCGTTTCTTTTCTACTGGTGGTAGCTCTAATGATCAATGCCTTATTCTAGAGCTACTGTTAATTTCTTTCCCAGAAGATTGTAGCAATCTCTACATATGAATCCAAATGCAACTAATACAAAGTTTCTGACAAGTCCTACACCGATGGAAGAAAATTTCTTTCCTAACAGGAGGAAACGCACAAGAAAAGACATCACAAACAGTTAATGAGTTAAGTAAAGTTATCTCTCGGAATAATGTTACCATAATAATTGACTACCCTTCATGAGTTACCAGATGAATGGAATTTCCTCTCCATTTCAATTGTAAAGAAGACAGAAAATAAAATGAATATGTTCACGCGTGTTGTTTCCACTGCTCTACCAAGATCACTAACATTTACCCGTTTCTTTTCAGAAGTGAAGTGAGGCGAATCCTTGTTGTTTGAAAGAAAGGAAATCGGGTATCTACACTCGCACCGGTGACAAGGGATCATCCTCTCTATACAATGGAGAGAGAAGGAAAAAGTATGATGATGTTTTTCATGCTCTTGGGAATACCGATGAACTGAATTCGTATATCATGAAAATCAAAGCTAATCTATAGATTTCTTGGCTTTGCTCGTGGTTTTGCTGAGAAGTCCAATAATGGTCTTGCTCCCAAACTTATCGAAGTGGGTTTCTTTCTAGTCAATTTCCTATAGATCCAAAGCAGGCTTTTCGATCTTGGAGCTGCTATTGCTACTCCGCCTCATACGAGTGAGTAGAGGTGTTATTGTCCTTTTATGTAGATCAAAGAGGATTGAGAAAACAAAATTCCCTGAAGACAATGTGACTGTTTTGGAGCGCTGGATTGATGAGTTGGATGCAAAGCTTCCACCTTTTAAGACGTTCACTATCCCAGTAGGTTTGCTTCCAGTTTATGACAACTAGAGTTCTGCTGAAGGAGGTGCCTCATTGCAGATGTGTCGTTCCATTTGTCGTCGAGCCGAACGAAGCGTGGTTCCTCTAGTGGAACGAGAAGAGGTAGATCCTACAGTGCAGCGCTATTTGAATCGTTTGAGCGATTTTCTCTATGTTGCCAGTCGGTGGTCAGTAGAGTTTGACAAGGTGGAAGAAGTGCCATGGGTCCCTCATAAGAAATTCTAATGTTGTTGGTGCACGTCTTTTGTCTGTTTGTTATCACTTCTTTTCTTCTATGGAGGATTCAAGTTTTGAAGATGAGTTTTACGATGTGATGAGCTCGGGAAGATTACCACTGAATCATTCTGCAGCATCTGCACCTAGGAAAGGAATGTCGCCTTTCTTGTTAGAAGAAATGAAGAAACAACTTGAGGTTCCTTTGTGGATCCCTTAATCATCATGTAGCAATCGTCTCTTGAGATATCATCTTGGTGCGGAGAGATTTTGTCTGAGACTGTATCTTCGGATATTGTATCATCGTTACGAGATGGAACAGTTTGTGGTTGAAAGATTGGTTTATAGAATAGGTTCTTTGTCGCGTTGCTGAGATACTCTATCCTTCTCATCCGATTGGGAAATGGATTGAACACCCAGGTAGTGTGCTTTGAATGACTCTTACATAGCGGAGTATATGGATTACAATGTCAACATCACAATATTTGGTGATCACTGTGCTGATCTCGGAATAGAGAAATCTTTAATTATTGATTATACAATTTTTGATGATAATGATGTGGCTCTTCATGTGTATCGTCATCTCTAGGTTGCTCGTCTAACAACTTGTCTATTTGAGTACATAGAACATTACAATAGGTATAGAATGTCCCAAATGCCGTCTGCCAGGAGTAATCCTTCAGAAGATAAACAAGTATTGGACACTTCGTATGAGGCTCCAACTGTATCTTTGACTGAGGGTTCTGGTGTTTATCAACCTGAACTTTCGGATGTTAGAGAAGTACTCTTACCTTCCGAACAATCGGAGGGTGAAGAGAAGTGTTGTTGCTGTTGTTTCATGTGACCTCTTCTGTTTGTTGACTAGACACATTCTCTTTGACAGGTTTTTCATTTATGCAGATTATTATTAAGGTATGTTACCGGTGTTGGCTTTTATCCACAGACAGTTTCAGGAAGGAAGGTAGGCTATGTGTGGGATTCTTCCCAAAATAGAGAGATTTCAATTTAGATGACAATTTAACGGTATTTCGAGGAAGCAGATTGAATGATACATATAGGTGGCAGATCTGAAGAAGTCGTTGATGGAAAAGGAGGGAATCTCTCCAGACCAGTTCCGATTGATCGTGAAGGGAAAAGTTATGTACTGAAAGGTGGTTTGTTGATGAGGATTAGGGCAGATGATAAAACTCTCAAATCCTACCAACTAACAAGTGGTACTGTGGTTAATATGGTACTTGCTCTTCGTGGAGGATGCATGTAATCTACTTTCGTTTTCTATGTTGAATGTTTGTTTTACTATTAAGATAATGTTTTGAAGTCAGCAAAGTATTGTTATGAGCATTGATTTGTTTGTTTGTATCGGTTGGTACTGAGATGCCAGTTGTCTCAGATCCTGTTATTGAAGAGTATCTTGTAGACAACGGATGAAAGACAATGAAGATATAGATGAAAACCAAACAGAATATTGAATATTCACAACGAATTCTGAAAGAGATTGAGTAGGAAGAATGGATATACTACTAGATTTAGTCGGTCGCTCCAAAAGTCCTTCAACCCTAGACTTGCATACGTTTCAGCATATAGTAGTCGAATACCAGTACTTTCTTGGCATTATAATCAAGAATAGGAGAAACCTACAGAGCATCTCGATTATTTGGCTGCTCGGGATATCGAACGTTCTGTGTCTTCGTTACCATTATTAGCAACTTCTAGTGAATATCCGGAGAGAATGAATAGTTTGACCGATCCTTTGGAAGACTCCAAAGCTGAATTTGTGGACGATCCCGTAGCTGCTCCAGTGGAAATGTCTAGCCTTCGTGATGTTGGGCTTGGTGAACCTTTAAGTACTGATGTTCTATCCGGCGTGAGTACAGTGGGGATTCGCGATATACAGGCTGTATCAACGCTTGATACACAGAGTACTTCAAGATTGTCGAGGCTTGATACACAAGCTATGTCGAGAGTGTCTCCAGTTGATGCGCAAGGTGCTCAGAAAGGATCAGTGCTTGATATTTCAACTCAACAATCTAATGAGAATTCAATACTTGATAATTCAAGAGAAGTTCCATCTCGTCTATCTCTCCAGGCTTCTGAACTTCCTGATAGAATGCATAATCATGGAACTGAAGATCTAGCTGGCGAAGCTTCGATTGAACCTATGGATGTGAGTGTACTTGTAGGTGAATATGGAGGAAATCGACATCTTACTCGGGAAATCAGTATGCCCAACGAGATTAGTACCATTCAAGTCGACCAAGTAGAAGAAGCAACGATTCTCGATATTAACGAGCCTGATGATCTGTTTGTGACGGATAGGAAGGCTGAATACTCCTATTCAAGTGATGAGCTTTTTGAAATCAAACAGTCTTTTGTTTGTTACTATCGAAGGGTTATTTGAGACTGGAGGAGCGGATCTGAATATTCAAATAGTTTATTAATCTGGAGAGGGATCATTTCGGGAGACAGAATCTGAATCTAGACCTCAATCGATAGTCACAATCATATTTGACGAATTCTTGTATTCTTTCCACTATGGTGCATTTCATGAATCACAAATTGCAATGAAAAGGCCTTGAGTGGATGATTATCTCGGAATGTATCCACCTAC
Organism: Blastocystis sp. subtype 4; assembly: GCF_000743755.1. NCBI lineage: Eukaryota > Bigyra > Opalinata > Blastocystidae > Blastocystis > Blastocystis sp. subtype 4. The sequence goes on along the minus strand of NW_014569536.1, from coordinate 45,201 downwards.
ACTCAACGAAACGAACAGTCCTCACTACAAACCAGTCATTCACTTCAGAAATCGAAAATGTTTTGAATTCCTTATACTGTTGACCATCTTGGCCATAGAGAATCGATACAAGCAATGGTGAATATGTCGAATCCATTGCATAGCTGATGTAGAATTTGATAGAAGAAATCATTTGCTTTGTTGTGAACTTGATGTCAGAATCAACAAAAAAGGATGTTACATTCACAGAGACTGTATGAGGTGGTTCTGCTTTGGATTGCCAATATGTTGTCAGCTATTCATGAGCATCAATCTCCAACAACAACATCACCATCGATCATGTTTCCAACACCATGGCCAAGCTCTGCACTAGATACAGACCACGAGCCATTCAACGTAATGTTCTCAAATGAAGGCATTGTGAACAAACACGCTAACCCCTGTGAATTGCTTTCAATTGTGTTAGTACCTCCTTTGATGGCTTCAATTCCAGTTTCTTCATCACCTCATTGACTTTTGATATACTTGCTTTTCGCTCCAACTGATAAGCTGATAATAGTGTACACTCTATTCCTTTTTGACCACCAAGGATTTGATAGGTATTATCAATTGGAAGCAAACACTCAAAGTAATGAAGACATTCTTCGAAATAACCACCATCATAGAATCCTAGACATAACAAGAATAGAAACACAAAAACCTTGGAGAACCTGACTATTGGCAACAGGAATGGTATAACCCTCGTACTCTATCCTTGTGAGAAACATTTTTGCTTCATTTATTCTGTGACTTGCCAGAAGACCACGTGTATATAAGCTCATCACACCCCATTTCGATTGCTCCCTCTCTGGACACAAGGCCCATAATGTATCCAACAATGCATATTGTTTCTCTTGAAGGATTGATTCAAATACAAGTTCCGTTGATCGGGTGCTAAATCGAACTCTGGACTAGAATGATAAGTATTACAATTCAGCATACATGTAATTCAAGTACAACATTGAAAAAGTGTACAATTCGACTGTAATGCCTGATTCGAAATAAGGCTTTGATTGCAATCTCAACATCCTATAGTTCAACTAAAAGACTAGTCTAGAACCTCTATACTCACATCATCACGTTGGGCAAAAGAGAAAGCGACTTGATCAACCTACAATTATTATCCATTCGATATTATCAACCTCTGAATATGTTAATTTCCGAGAATTCAGCATTTCACATGCTTTGGTGACAGGTATGTCACTTAAGACACTTTGGATAGGCTTAATATTCTGTGTCGATGTTGTAAACAAACGGAATAGTGAAGAACTTGATGACAACTTGAGTAGCCTCCTTTGTCTGCAAATATTGCGTGACGAATGAGCCCATATCCTTAGATTCAAAGGACGAAGGAGAAAAGAGAACATGTCTGAATCAAACACAATAACTATATTCAACATTTTGAAACACTTGGATAATAGAAGGATTCCTTTCTATTGCTAAAACTTCGCTTCCCAAAAGTAGCGAAGTGCCATCTCTTTGGATTATTCGACTTTGTTTACTAAACATCATCTACCGTCTGAACCCATCTGCAATCCCTACAACAGATCCTAATTGGATTCCAATTCGTTCTACAACATGGACGGATAACATAAGAAGAACCAGTTGGATTTCGGTAGAGAAATCTAGGTTATCACAACTCCAAGATATCTACCATTCACAGCTAATACAATCCGTTGAACAGATGGATTCTCATCCATCCACACTACTTTGGCATATCGCATATCTTTCTTCACAACAACTATCTCGCCTCGATATGTAATTGACTGCGTATCAATATCTGGAACTGTTCCCAAGGCATCCCGTGAAACAACAAGTTGGCGCAATTGAGATGAGAGCTCCCCCCATACCGAATTCGCTGGAGGTACATCTGGAATCTGTCTGGACTCTTCGTCAAGCATAGCCCTCCATTCTTTGTTTGTGAGTCCTGGGACATTTTGAATGCTTGCTTCAGATCTGGACTGTAGAGATTCTATAGGGCGTTTCATCGAACTTGGTGAAGGCAACTGTTGTAGATGAGCAAGTGGCTGGGATAGAGGAACGCTTTGTGTTGCTTTTTTCAGCACTGTGGTTTCAAAAGACTGTTTGGAGAACTTGTCTTTGTTAATCACACTCCAATCAACACGTTCTCGTTTCTTTGTTCTACGAGAAATAGACTGCTGAGAACTAACAATCTGAGAGGGAAATATCTGCGAATGGGAGACGACAGACTGCGAAGCGAGGATGGATGGAAAGTGACTTGAAGGGATATGAACTGCAGGTCGTGATTCTTCGGTAGCAACGATACTATCCATCTCAGGCTGAACAGTACTTGGTTGAGAGAGTCGGGTGATTTCTGTGAATAATGTAGTAGCATCGAGAGAAGGACTCTTCTGAGCGAGTTCATTGAACGAACTCCCAGAGAAAGGAACCCAATGAAACGACATCTTCGGTCCACGAGTTGAATTCCCAAAGACACCAACTGAATCCGAATTCAATCCATCTACACTTCGGAGTACTGAGGAGACACTTCGAGATTTGATTTGGAGTTCCTACACGTTATTCTTTCTCTCTACAATCTACCTCTGAAATGTCACTTGAAACAGGAGCACCTTTTCCTTTTCTTGTTGTCTTTGGCATCACATATTCATTCCATGCATATCCACCATATACAACCTAAACCTCCAAAGAGATACAAAAACGATACATCATCATAGTCATCATCCTCATCACTTTCACTAAGACTATATGGATACATTGATGAAAGATGACTCTACCCAAATGAGGATTCTTAGCAACAAACAACTTACATACTAAAGAACTAAACATAACGGGTTGGCAGTTCCTCTCCCTCCATTGGCGAAGGTGTAATCAGATGAGGAGGCATTTTGTTCTGCGTACATCTTTTCATCTGAAGCCACGAATAAAAGCCAATAATAGCTAAGAGAACGATACCAATTACAACGACTACACAAGCCACCACAATAATTCTATTATTTACAGGTTTTGGATAATTAATATAGGGGCCATACATGTACATAATATCACAACTTGTCAATCCTTCCTCAGTCAGAAAATTGAGACGGAGGCCGGCATCATTGTTATTCTGCAAAAAACGCGACAAATCAGGAGCAGTATCATTGGAACTGATCCGAAAATAAAACGACTTCGCTGCTTCAATAGAGTCAGCAATACGCATTTGAACAAAGGTATCCTTCACTTAAACGATTAAAGAATTCCTACTTGGACACTGTGACGTGCTACTCGATAAACAGACACAGCATCTGAAGGCAAGTTATATACACTACTAACCGCTTTTACTATTCCTTGCGGATTATTTGATATTACAACAGTTTTCGAATGTGGAATAGAATAGGAATAATCCACATATCCCATTCCACTAGGTGGATACTTCGGAAGACAATACTGGTAATCTGGATCATCCCAAGCAGACGTATTGGTGCCTGTTATTCGACAACGACGTGTCATTTGTCCCATGGTTTCTCCCACACAAGGAAGCATTCTTTCTTTTCCGTCTGCTGTTTTCTCCCATATTCCATCTTTTGGACAATCAGAAACCGTTACTTCTAGAACTACTAGAAAGAAGTTAGTTACTCTTCCAGTTCGGATCCAATACCCTACTTATCCATCGTAGAAACGTGGCCAGTAAAGACATTGGTCTATTTGTGACTTTTCAAATAGAATCCGATCCCGCGGGAATCCGAAATTGTGTATTCCAATAAACAATGCTTTTGATTCCTGTACTTATAGAGACTCAAAATCAAACAAGAGGTTGTTCCTCTTGTTTATCTACTTTATAACCACATTTGGAAAGAGCAAGGATCAGCATAATAACAAATTCTACACAACAAAGAATGATCCACAGCAAGTGATCTTTCATGTATTCGACAAACGCGTTCTTAGGAGGTAAGTGAGTTACTGTCAGAAGACGATTGCCAATATAGGAGATATCACAATGGAGATTACCTTTCAGTGTCAAATATTGATAACGTCTTCCATTATTGTTGTTCTTTTGGAAATACTCAGCAATCTCATTAGCACGATCTGACTTCATGATTTCATTAAATAACTCATAAGCCTTCTCCATTTCAAGCGTAATACGTACCTGAACAGAGGATGTCTACACATTCATCGAGAAAAGAATAACTACCATATTAGCCTCTTCTGCTATTCGATGAACGGTCACAGCCGTAGTATTAACACGATATACAAACTGAAGAGCATCATTGAAACCAGAAGGACGATATTCAATAAACCGGGCTCTAGATTGTGGGATGTTGTAGATCATATCAATATAACCCATTCCAGGTTCGGGATTGAGATCCAAACACGAGTCCATTTTCGCCTCCTGCCATTCAGCAGTGTTATTCTTTGCTTTCATACAATAGCGAGACATTCTTCCATATGTTCCAGTAGGACAATTGACAACAATGTCAATGCCTCCCTCAGATTCAGGCCAAAGGCCATCAGCTGGACACTTGGAAGCCTGAATGCTTCCCAAAACTAAACAAGGTTAGAGATCCTCTTTTGACAATATCAACTTACATGAAATCATGACAACAAGCCAGAAGAATTGCATTCTATACCCTAATATGGTAATACAATTGTTAACTGCAAAGAATCAAAATGCCGTTTCTGCAATAATCTTCGCAACACTATCTAGAGTGAATGAGGATACCTAAAGTTGTTTCATGTATCATTTTGAGACTAGTCACATGGAGACAGTAATCCATTGAGTTAATGGAATACACAATGACCGACTCCTTGTGTCCTATTTAAGTAATAAATTTCAGTTCTGGATTACTATTTGTATCTAAACTTGAAGCTGACATTCTCTAAGGGATTCTATTCAATCACCATTGTTTTACCAATTACTCTTTAGTTATGGAAGAAACAAAACTTTCTCTTTCTCTACTACAATTTGATTATGCTTGGGATGTTCAAGTATGGATTCTTTATTGAGTTCATATGTAGGCATATTTACGCTTTGCAAACCTGGAATTCACCGAATATAATACGGAGTATCCTTCTGTTGAGCTTACTGGTCTTTCTGTTGGGGAGAACTTACTGTACAGGTCGCCTTCCTCAACTGTCCTACGGAAATCGGCCTGTTGGTAATCGAATGATTATTCGTTTTATCAAAGAGAATGTACGTGCGGATGTTGAGTATTTCTCCTAGATTTGTGATTTAGATGCGGACTTTGGGAAGAATGTGCAAGATGAAATTATGCTATTTACATATCTAATAGAGCATTGTGCCAATGACATTTATGTAGGGACCGAACTGGAAATGAATGATAGGAATATCAGAAGTGGTCTAGGAGAACTCGTGCCTATAAATCTTTATCCTCTATTTATGGGTCTATTATGCCTTTTCCGAATTCCCTGTACTTTGCTTGCATAAATTCTTATTTAGAACTTATTACTACAGTCAAGCCAATTTTGTCAAGAACTCTCTTCAGGTTACAATTCCTACCTCTGATGATCAAGTAGGACTTGTCTCCATTACTTATTTATAGCAAATGTCTCTGATAGATAATATTTACCGAGTGCTTAACGAGAAGTTGCATGTGAATCGAGAAACTAATTTGGACAATTCTTTTCAATTCCTCTTTGGTTCCAAGTCTATTCTCTGTTTCATCTTTATTATAGACCGAGCTCCTTGGATGCCATCTTCTTTGGCCATCTTGCTCGTATCATGACCTATTCGTCTAGATTTCATAATCAACTCTACAGTTACCCGACTCTCGTTGACTATTATGATGGAATCATGAAACGCTACTTTTCTCCTTCTCTTGGAGATCCCATTTCAAACAATCTCTTCCTTGTATTCTTCCAGTCCATCTTTCACTTCTAGAGAAGCTATAAAATGCATATTTCATGTTCAACTCCTACAAACCCTGACGCAGTGTTAGCATACAAAGTGACAGGTTGTTTTTCTATTCCTGATTTATCTTAGATGACTATTCAAATGTGGAGTCGACGGTACCACAGCAGGAAAGTTCGAGTGTCAAGGAACCCAGTCAGTCGGTGGAGGAACAATTAGAACTCCGAGAAAGCCTAGTGAGGTTTTCTGCCATTGGTCTTGTTGCCCTTGCACTTAGCTTTGTAGTCAACTTTAGTGTATAATGTGTTTGTTCATTCAATGTTGACACATCTCTGTCTTTTCGTATCTTTGTTTGCGTCTGCTCTGTGTCACCCTCCTCGACTTGTCGAAATTGCAAAAGAAGTGAATTCTCGGAAAACAACATGGCTTGCGAATGAGGAGATTCCATTGCGGGATTATTCTCAATATCTTGGTACGTTCCCAAACAAGGACCCATTACCTATCAAATCTGTAGCTGTTGTTGACGGTCTTCCGGAGAGTTTCAATGCGATTGAAAAGTGGCCCCAGTGTACATCCATTACGGAGGTTTTGGACCAGGGAGAGTGTGCGTCTTGTTGGGCTTTCGGAGTTGCTCAAGTCGCAACAGATCGACTTTGCATTGCTACCGATGGAAAGGATAAGTCTCGCTTATCTGCTGAAGATCTTCTTACATGTTGTGAGGACTGTGGATACAAATGTCAGGGTGGATATACGGGTATGGCTTGGGAGTATGTTCGGAGAACAGGAATTGTGACCGGTGGAGGATACGATTCGAAAGATTGGTGTACTGCGTATGCATTTCCCAAGTGTGATCATGGAGTGAAGGGAAAGTATCCAGAATGTTCTTCGAAAGTCCAGACAGCTCCTGAGTGTTCTACTTCGTGTCAAGATGGATATCCTATTCCGTACCTTGAAGATCGCCACAAATTTTCGAGTGCTTTTCAGCTGGAGAAGGACGTGGAACAGATCAAAACTGAGATCTACACCAATGGACCTGTAGATGCAACATTTCAGGTCTTTGAAGACTTTTTGACATACAAAAGTGGTATTTACAAATACGAAACGGGAAAGCGGACTGCTTTACATACAGTCAAACTCATTGGATGGGGAGTAGAAGACGATATTCCTTTTTGGCGTGTTGTAAATAGTTGGAATGAAGATTGGGGAGAAGAAGGACAATTCAGGATTCGGATGGGAACAGATGAATGCTCCATTGAGTCACAAGTGGAGGGTGGTATGCTTTAGATAGATTTGTTTATTGAAATAAACAGGATGTGTATTAACTCTACTGATTCATGACTCTATTTCTGCGTTGGAGATGAGATTTCTTTGTAAATATTACATTCGTATCATAGGGTTGCGAATCGTACTGATAGCGTTTACACGGATATGCCATTCCACACCCTAATCCGAATAGAGTAATGCTTTCCCGTACTCTTGGTCTACCTAGAAATGAAAACAACGGAGATGGAAACAACCAGAGAATACCGAAGCAACTAGGAACCCTAAACCAACTCCATAAAATGTATATTTATAGAAATTGGATTCAAATTCCTCCCAAAGGTCTTTTTGGAAGACATTCTTATTGGTGTTATATGAGGGAAAAGAAGGGTCTGAAGGCTGTTCTATCTTATTAATAAATAGAATCATCACTTACTTCTCATAGAACAACCATAAATGGAAAACCAAATGATTCCTTTGAACAAACAATCGTATTCATTAAGAATAACCCCCAAACATCTCAAGAGATGAAAAGCTACTACGTTGCAAGCAACGTCATCTAGGAATTGACCCTCTAATTCGTCATGATCTTCATATCGTCCTTCTTTATCCAACCCTTCTTTCTCATAAACTCACTTGTCGCCAAGCTAACGACAGCAGGAATAATGAAAAAGCAAACAAGGATTCCTGCAAGAGTCTTACCGACTCCTAACGACCCTACTGACATATCGTAGGTCATAAGAACACCAACGAAGCCAGAAGTACCCATTCCACTTCCTGCTGGATTACACTGCAATTTGAACAATGCAGCCGAAATCGGTCCTGCTACCAACGAAGCAACGATTGGAGGAATCAGAATCTGAGGATGCTTCATCACGTTGGGAATTTGGAGCATTGAGGTGCCCACACCTTGAGCAATCAATCCACCCCAACCATTCTCACGGAAACTACTGAAAGCAAACCCAACCATTTGACAAGCACAACCAGCTGAAGCTGCAGCAGAAGAAATACCAGTCATTCCAATAGAGATACCAATGGCAGCAGACGAAGTAGGCATTGTCAAAAGAACACCCATCACAACGGCAACCAGCATACCCATAAGAACAGGCTGCAAAGTGGTAGCACTTTCGATAAGACTACCAATCAATGCCAACAACTGAGCAATAGGAGGGCCCAGGAAGAAAGCAACAATAGAACCAGTTAAAAGACAAACCAGAGGGACAAGGAGAATATCAATCGATGTCTTTCCAGCAATCAACAACCCAATCTCGACAGCAACGATTGCAGCCAGATAGGCACTGATTGGATCACCTCCCCCAGTTAGTGTAATGGCTGTGCCATCGAACAGAGTCCCTTTTTGGATTGCTGAAGCATTGGCACCAACAAAACCATTCACGATAGCACAAAAGAGAACAAGTCGAGGCGAATTCAGTGCATATCCAACACCTGCACCGATACCACAACCCATAAGAACAGAGGCCACTTGACCAATGGTCGTCAAAAAGCTACCAACCCCGTTATCACCAATGAGTTTTGCGATCTGTTTAAGGATAAGACCAGCAATAAGTGTGCAGAAAAGACCTAGAGCCATTCCACCAAAAGCGTCAATGAACCAACGTTTGCAGAATCGTTTGCACATGTTTGGCTTTGCTTTTGCCTCCTCTACTTCCTTCTTCTCCGGAATCACCACCTTTTCCTCCGCCTTGGGCTCATTCTCGGGGGTACTGACCTGCTTTGTCTCAGCAGTGGTTTCCGCTGGTTTCATCTCAACTTCGGTGGACATTCCAAAACTATTATGGGGTTTCCACTTTTGGGCAATTCTGGTTAATTCTGATAAATGGGCTAATGGTTCATCCGAATACAGGAGAGCGAGCTAACCGTTTTCGATCCGTCTGACACTGGAGAACCTTCAGAAATTTTCCAGCGAAGAAATATGGTTGATACTCCGTCAGCCAATCAGATTGCGAGACGCATATGCCTTCACTTTTCCTTCTTGTTTGTACCCATGAATCAGACAGACGAGTTAACTGATGTGTCAGCTGTTTTGCCTCCTGTTGCTGACACGGATGTGGACTCATTCTTTGATGTTATTCCTGTTGTTCTGAGCAGTGATGAATCATCTCCCACAGACGATAGTCAATTGTACAAGTCCGATCGAATCCAGCGAAGAAATACTGGAAGACCTCGTACTTCACCGTCCCCTTCAGATCCCGTTAGTACACCAGTAGTTGAACGTACATAAATCCTCATTATTCTGAGTGGTAGCTGAGTATTCTTCTCATCATAAGCGTCACTTTAGTTCGAAACTGAAAGAGTTGTTAAATACCTTTATTTTGTGAGTCCTTTTTAGTGTTTTTTGTTTGTTGGTAGGACACATCAACATGAAACTTCATCTAGTACCCATTTCCAAACTGCGAATACACCATATTGAGAAGAACAGGAGCTTTCACATGTTCTGGATCATTATGTGCTCTAAACAGCAGCTCTGCAAAATGACCAATCGAATCAAGAAGATAACTGCAAATCAGAACTAGTCAAGAAACTCACGTGAATATAGGTTCTTGATAGATCAGTGGACTCTCTTCAGCATAGTGATGTGTGAATAATGAGAAGAGATACAAATCCAATTCCATTGCCAGTCGAGTCGAATAGTCATTCTGTTCATCATCTACACGTACCATTCCTACATAAAGATGGGATGTTACTGCCTGTTGCTGCGCTTCTAGTACTTCATTCGAATGATGAGTTGTGAGATAGAGTAACAACTCTCTTCCAATACTCTCATAATCACTCTCTTGTCGTTCTGCTACAAATATATTTGAGTTGTGCTGATAGTTCAATGGCATGTGTCTCTTCGATGCAACCTCCTGATATCCACAAATCAGTAATCGTTGTAGCTCTGTCAGACCATAACTATTCCTATTCTTCAGCTCATTCTCTTATGAATACGGAATGATGATTCGGAAGACAAGGAGACGATGCAAATACTCCCTCACATCCTGACTCCAGTGGGTGAAGAGACGACAGAGCATATTAGGATAAGAGTGATTGATGAAAGGGGATTGAACACGTGTTGGCTTCACAGAGGCATCATAACGGAGAAGATATTTGGAATTGCCAAAAAAGGCGGTATTCATGAAAATGTGAAAATCACCTTTTGAAACAATTGTAGGAATCTCATAAATTGTAGCAATGGCACAAGTGAGAATCTGATTGTAATCAACATGCATCAATCTCACCTCCTGGTGATCCACTTTCAATACTTCGTAGTATTGTAAAGCGAGAAGAGAAACAATACGAGACAAATTAAAGAGAGAGTATTCCACCTGTTCATTGAATCCGCACGAGGATAAATCACTTCCGCGGGGATCCGATACATCGGGTGTCACTGATAATGGAGGAGAGGCCTCAGCAGGCGATCTTCCTGAACTCCACAAAGACAATAAGGATCGTTTGATGGAGAATGATACTGATTTGTTTTGTCTGGGTTGAAGTGTTGGCGAATCTGTTCGAGGTGTCGTGGGATTGCTATGAACCTCCAGTTTCCCCGCAGAACTAGCAGTATTAGCCTGGAGGACATCAGAAACAAGACAGTCATCCTGTTGACGTTGTAATGCAGTCCGATAGTATGATAATCCAGCCTGATGAGCAGATCGAATAACCTCTTTGGAACGAGCGAGATATGCTATCACATCCTTGGGAAGCTTCAGATTGGAAGATAAAAATACAGCTAGAAGACATGGATATGCAAGATGAGGATTGTATTTGGGCAATGTACGAATGGATTTGAGAATAGGATGAGAATCAGATGACACATTCTTCAAGCGGAAACAAGTGGCGGGATAGAAGAGTGACAGGTCTAAAGACGCGAAATCTTGCTGAAAGAAGGACTCTTCCTTAATTGAGCGATTCTATGAAAGGTGTGTTAGAGAAGTGGAGTGATAGTGAATGAGTTCGGATTAGTGTAATCGTCAACTGAGTGAGAGTTCAATGAGTGGAATGAAAATGATGGAGTGATTGACTGAGTGAGACTCATAACAGCACATCTCACCATACATACCTGAAACCGACATTCCATAACCATCAAAGGAACAGTAACACAAATCTCACTATATCCAGGTACATTTTTCCATAGAATATCACCCTTCCCAATACTATGAACATATTGATGATAGTAGTTAACAAAGCTAATGTATACGTTCCCATTATGTAACAATAATGAACACCAATCTAACTATATCTATGATTTTTGTCATGACAAAAATACCTCCTCTTTTGTACTTGTTATTCTTAACATTCGTTCTGCATATTCATCAATACTTCGCATTAAAAACAGAGTTGGATTTAACATTTCAAATCGAACTGCATTTCCTGGTTTACAAACACTTCCAACCGAATCCTATCAAATCAAGTTCTTCATTCTCACTTACACTCTCTCCCAACTCCATCTGACTCCCACAAAAGGAAGGACAATCAATCACTTCCACAGATGCATCCTCTGTCAACCCAGGCACCACAGTACAGACACTTTCACGACGATAACTTCGAATACTCTCATCATCAGACCCATTCGGAGAGAATTGGGGATGTTCTGATGATAGGTGACCCGATTCTGTTAACATATTCAGCTCATTCTCTACAATTGTTGATAATTGATCATTTGTTTGGAATTCCAAATTTAGTCCCGAATTTGAATGAACAGCATTGTTGTAGAACGATAAGGATGTTCCTCTCTCTGCTGACAAACTCAGGGCAGAATGAGATCGATTCAAGACAGATAACATGCCTCGCAGAGAGATATCTGTTGGTTTTCGCTTCACTGATCCTTAATTCTCAATGACAAAAATACCCTCCATTTTGAGTGATTGATGATATGAAGCATTTTCTTCCTCGCATCTGTCAAAATAGGCCTGTAGACTGGTACAATTGAAGTCATGAAAGTTGTATTGTGTGATTTCCTTCAGAATCATCTTTAACGAACTAATTATCATCAGCACTATTTAAACCAACCGATTTAATCGAACTGAGTGAATCCCTCGATATGAGTTAATCTGACTGGTCACGGTAAACCATTCTAAGAAACCTCTTCGGATAGCTTTCAGAACCGGCTTCTGGAACTGTTTCTCACGAAGAAAACTGACCGCATAGGTACAACCGCAGAAATCACATTCCTCACTCGTCGATATCCGTGATTTCATCTTCTTCTCACACAAACTACGACACTTCGCAAGCAGATGTCTACATATCAGACATTGTTAATAAAATCACCGATAGGTCTGTGTTATGTTACATCCTCGTCGAGAGATGCCGATATAGTTTGCATCCTCAAACTTACACAAGTACTCAAGTTTGTATTCATGACGACACATAATATGGATAATCAAGTCCATAATCGTAGATTCCACATCTGCTGACAACGACTTTCGTCAAGAAAATCTCAGAATTAAATTCAAATCACAGGATATCTCAGGCTTCTCTAAGAACTTTAAGTAATAGTCCCAAATGTCAAGAAACATCTGCTGGACAAATTTCACATTCTCTTTCCGTTCATAACTACAGTATTAACAATTCAAGCTACGAAAAACATAAACACGTCACTTTTCCATAATTCCTCATTACTCTTGAGCAGATCAACTTTCTTTCCTAACGAAAGTCTTGACGACACAAAATTCCTCATAACTGTCTCATATTCCCTAAGAAAGGGAGTAGATCGCTACCTGTCAAGTAATCCGTTCTAGAGTCTACAATAGTGGAGGTCATGGCTTATACAATGCAATCCAAGTCGTTGTTCATATATCAAACAAATCACTGTTAGCCGAATGTGCGGTTTTTTCGTCGTTTTGACAGACTGGCATTTCAACAAACAGTCAGGATAAATAGACATTATGGAAACAATTTATCAATTGCAATAAGCAGAACTGCTAGTTGAAGAGACATCTGAAAGCAAAAAGTAAGATACCGAAAAATCCTCAGTAACCACTGCTACGAGGACGTTGCTACCATTTGCAAGTCCTATTAGATTCCTACACTCCTCAAGAGATGAAACATACGAAGATGATCTACAATGAAATATGAAAACCAAGAGGTACGGAATACAATGAACGTAGTATTCAGGAACTGGAGGATGGGATCGATGAACTAAAGTTGACGGAGAATATGCAATCCAATGAAAGAAATCAGCCTTGGATGGTGTTTGCGCAGGAAATGAACGAAAACTAAATAATCGAATCCCTCAACTAGAATACTGTTCTATTCGATACACCTTGAAAGAATGAAGTCGTAGGTCACGATACACAGCGTAAAGAACCGAATCGAACCCTTGTGGAACTGATAATGAACAAATACGCTATTTGATTATTCTAGTATCCTTTACATACCTGAGTTATCTCTTCAGACTTACAATCCATCAACTCGACAGCATTCTTTTCCAGGAGCAAACAAACATCCTCAGGATATAGATATTCTATACTATTCATAGCAAATCCAAATTGCTGGATATATAATCCTCTAGAATAAGATGATCATCCAAACCTCATGCTTTTTCAATTCTAACACTGCTAAACCTTTTTCCCGGTCCCAAGAGAGCTGAGACAACCGTTTTCGCTCTTGGGGTGGAGTCATTGTATGAACAAACAGGCGCTATCCTTCGATTTGACTAGATCCAAAGAGTAGCTTCAGCTGCTCTCCGGTAGATGTACTGCGTCCCCTACGAGGAATAAATAATGGGGGAATGGCAAAAGCACATCGAGCAAACGGGATTCCTTCAAGTAGATACGAGTGATCCTGACAACCATTCTTTCGTAATGAAGCGCGCTTCATAGCTTGATAATACAAGTCTGCATCTTGAGCAAGATAATAAGCAACACTTAGAATTGAACGTCGAATTACTCCTTCAGCATTGCTGAGAGGGAACTGTTTCATAGTAAACCAACAGCCACCATAATTAGGATCAGAAAAAATACATTTCTGAATAATTGGAGTGAATTCTATTGATGCCAACAGATGGGACAAGAAGAATGGAGCTGATGAATGAGCAAATCGAAGGAACAATTCTGAGGTAATCATACGAAGACGAACAGCCTGGAATTCACAACCAAGAATCCTATCTTACTTCAATGAACACATCGCCATACTGAGGTGTGAATGTGATAGCTAGTTCAAGTGCAATCTGTGCATTGCGAATGGAAAAGAAAGATGAACACGGATTCATGAACACACGAGCTCCTTCACACCACACCTCTCCTGACTTTGGGGAGTATTGCAACCCCACTAGGAAGGCTTGATAGGCCATTCGAGGACCCAAGTAACTACAGTTTAGACTCTTGGAACGATCATACTAATGAACCAGCTGAATGAGAACAGACCACAGTCGACCTGCTGTAGGAACCTGACGTAATGCTTCCAGTCCCAGAGCCAAAGCACTTGAATGATTTCTTCGTAACTATGTGTCAATCATTCTTCATACCAACCTCTTTCAGGATCAGATCTAAGACCAGCTTCCATTCTAAGGGAGTTTCATGAATGACCCAACTCAGTGGCAAAGTTGCTGTTTCAAAGTCACCAGCTGCCTCCAAAAGCTTGGCTATATCTTGAAGATACAGCAGATACTGATTCTCGGGAACAGACTCACCAGAACGAAGCATGAACTATATCTGATAAGAAGCGAAAATTATGACCTTTTTTGCTAATATGCGATTGCCAAAAGTAAGCTCTGTTTTTGCACACATCATCCAAATCTTCCATGCGTATGCCTCCGAACAACACTTCAAGCTATTTATGAGGAAATAGGCTATGATCGAATGAACCCAATAGATCCATTTCGTCAAATCCTATACATCAACATGATGATCCTTCATTACCTTCAGCTCCTCAGCATCATCATATTGGATTTTCTATCTATTATTCTACGATCATTTCATACTCCACACTGACGACCCAGAGTTCGGACATGTGTGTAACTCCTAATCTCAGCCTGAGCAGCATTACAAAAAACCTTCCAGAGCAATTCTCCAGTGATATAGTTTTCTGCCTCCTTTAAAAACTTCAGAATGATAAGACCCATACAACGATCCTTCAATCTTTTGCCATTCCAAAAATAGGTTAGTTTTTGTTCCTTCATTTGGAGTTCATAGAACCATATTGAACTGTATTCTGGTTGTACTGTCTTAAGTCTCCAGAACTCATATTCACTTTCTTTCCAACCACGTATTTTACCCACAAATCGAACGTAGTCCAATAATGAAGATGGTTCTATGAGAATATCACTGTCAATGACTTCAGTGAAGAGAGAGAGTGCATAACAGACTTGATTCATCTTTGCTAATGTCATAATACCCTCAATTCCACTCCGAGTCCCTCTAGAAGTGTTCAGTGATAACAACTGTAGTGTGGATTCTATGACAATCATGGGGTTTCGAACTCGTTCAGCTAATTTGATTCGCTTCTCAAGGAGAGTCTCATTTGTAGGAAGATAAGCCAAACCCTTTGTTAATGTTCCTAACGCTCCTTCAAGGTCTCCTTCCATGTGTTGGGCTGAACTCAATTCTAACCATGGAATTCCACAAGTTGGGTAGATTTCCGTAAGATTCTGGAGTTGGAGGAGGAATCCATCAGAAGAGAAAGAGGTTCGATTTGCCATCAAATTATCCAGCTGCCGTTTGAATTTCCGAAATTGGGATGTACCTCGTATGATTGGAGGAGTGTTGGTAAGAGGGGCTGGAATCTGATAACTTCGGAGAGAAAGACCCTCCTTGAGAATGAAGGATTTGTTTGAGAAGGGTTCCGATATCACTTCTTCCTTCACTGTGGGTTCAGCAAAACATTGCTGGGATGATGACTCCATGACCTTCGACTCATCATTGTGATAAGATTCATTCACCACTTCCATAGCTACCGAAGACTGGTTCAGAGGTTCCATCAACTCCTTCAGAACATCCTCCTCTGATACCAGCATTCGCTTTGAGTCTGTCATATAACCATCAATCACCCCCACAGGCAATGAGTCCAGCATTGATGCAGTCATTCCTCCCATTCCATCTCCTCCCCATGATCTACTCACATCTATATGAGCCCCTCCTATTGAACTCCCACCACTTGAACCTCGATACCCTGAGACAGATGATCCATTCCATGAGGGATGACCAGAATCACGGGGATAAGGAGAATATGTGAAAGAGGCTGTGTCCATCGAGCGATCATCCCATGAAGGATGAAAAGGCTCATGGTACTTCATACGAGAAGAGGCAAAACTCAAATTCTCAGCACAGATACCATCTGAGGATGTACGATTCATAACAGATGAGTGCGTCCAAGAAGTGTTCATATCACCACTTGAAGGCCAGATATCTGGAGAAGTGTCATAATCATGAAACTGTTCACTCGTTCTGTAGGGATCGAACATAGAACTTTCTCTCCAAGAATTCGAGAGGTTATTTCTACAAGTCACAAAGGGAGATTAGAATGACTTCAATAAATCAGTACTGTGAAAAGAAGGAAAGGCTAACGATTAGAAGAAGAAAGAGATTCTACGTCCTGGAAATTGAAAACTCATATCAGAGTCTGAGGGAGTTAGAGGAGAATGATCCCAAGCACCAATGTAACCAGTTGTGTGAGCTACTGATCGACTTCGACTATTTGGTTCATAATAGGTTCCTGAGGTAAGATGGCTATTAGAATAGGCTTCCTGACGAGAATAAGGATAATCATAAGAACGAATAACTGGAAATTAGAGAAACAGTGATGAATATACAATTTAATGAGTCACTACCATAGTATGGTGATTGATCTGGCCAATCTCTCTGAGGTGGGTCATCCCTACAGGATACAGAAAATTGAATATCGTACATCAATGCAGAATAAGAAATAGGACGATGATCCATCTACTGACTCATAACATAAATCAACAACTACTGAGCGTCGTATCCCTCTTCTCTGTTTGTTCTGTTCTATACACATATAGTCTCTGTTTCCATATACAGGATATGTAAGACTATCTACAAATCAAGAGAAACCACAGTAACTAACTATCACTAGTTGGATTCGCGGCAAAATATGTATCTCTACCTACAAATGAAAAATCTGAATCAAAGAGAGACTATGGGAGGAATTGCGATAGTACATTGTATACGACAGACAAGTCTGACAAAAAGATTCGGGACAGGACGAAAAGCCCAAATATGTCCTATACAAGACTGGGCGGGAAGAATTCTGAATCAGTAACAAACACCATAGACTGCATCAATTACGTAGAATCATAGAATGCGCATTACAATACATCAAATCAACAAGTATTATGGAAATGTTGTCAGTACTCTTTCTCTTTACAGCAATCCACAAAAGAACACGACAAATCACATCTAATGAATATTTTGAAGCCAATTTCATGATAATCTTCATACATGCTTTGGGATTAATTACCTCCCACAAACCATCTGTTGCAATTACAATATATCGATTGTCTTTACCCAGTTCGTCACTTCTACCTATCAATACAACCATCTTCTCCTACTGGACAAATGGGACATTGTCCACCACATTCGCCTTAAAACCATCAACTCCCAACTTTTCTCTGTATTCAGAAGGATACCGCCATTTCCGCTCCCAAATATGGCTCAGTTTAAAACCGAAATCTCCAAGAGATCGTGCAACCTCGAGCTCTCCATTCACGTAGTGTCGACAGGTGCTCGAACGATGAAGTATGTGTCGCTGAGGTCCTGTGGGTACGACAGGAAGAGATTCGATGGGTGATGCAGAAACATCCGAATTGGTAAAAGGAGAAAACGTGTTCGATGGTGACGAAAACCGCGGGGATTGAGGTGAAGTGACAGTAGGAATTGTCATCACAGATCCCAGTCGAGGACGAGTTGATTCACACACAGTAGTAACCCAACCGCCTGCTTGATGAATTCGTTCTTGATCCAAGACAGCATCATGCTTCTGAGTGATTTCAAAGATTGTATCCTGAGTGATTGTATAAGCTCTAAAAAGTGAGAGAAAGAGGACTACATATACTGGGTATCACCTAGGTTCACAATGGTGTAATGATTGTCATTCAGATAAAGAATTGTACAAGTGCAACCTCCTAACGTTGAGGCTTCTTCAGAGGATAATAATGACTCCAGACCTTGTTCCAAATGAGAAACCACTGTTGTCAGAAGTTGGCTAGATTCATGACATGACAAAAATGCCTACGAATCTGAAAGAGAAGAATCATAACAATCCACAAAGACATTCAAGAGATTCTTTTCACACCAATCAGAACACTTGGATCCAGCATGTCCATCAAATCTGAATATCAGACTAATGAATGAAAAATTACATTGCACACAACGCCTTTCCAACACCACGTTGGTATTCGCTCCATTGCAACTACATAGCAATTGATGAATTCTGCTTACTTGTCGTTCTGAAACTACACGAATCAATGATTCTTCATTTAATGAATAAGAAGGCGTCGAATCTGTAGAAGACCATAATTCCCCACAAATTCTGGAGTTGATGAAAATGCGATCTTCGTTGTGTGGTTTGACATTCTACAGGATGATGGAAGCAAACAAGAATAAACATGGAAGGAGATTCCAACAGCACAACCGCCCTCAATCAGCAATGGAGCATCATCCGAAAAGAGATCATCACATCCATTCACAGCATCAAGAGCTTCACGAGTCACTAGAGTCAAGGATCTAAAGAAGAAATACATTGATTGATTTCATCAGTGGTAAGTGATACCTTTCGAGTTGTATTGGTGTGATGAAAAGGCTCCATTCCAGATGGATCATCCGTCCGTTGGTGTAGAAAAGCAAAATTCGGAACATACGAATCTACAATCAAAAGAACGAGTTGAATATACGGCAAGATAATGGAAAGTCATCAGAATCATAATCTATAGAATCTGAAGAAGAAACAGATGAAGAATCCATATCAGAAGAAGACGTCATTATGTTTGCGTTTTCCTTCATTGTTAGTCCATATCAATATAGAATACAGAAAAGGCACGACTTCGACCTCCTAATGAGGGAAATGACAGAATAGTCGAGTCTCCAGCTACCAAGGAATCCCTTACTGCTGAGCTACGTAAAATGGCACGTTCTAACTGGGAACGCCAGGCTTCCTTCTGGAGGTTATAGAAACAACTCATATTCACTTCATCTTCATCCTTAAAACGAACATGATATTCGGATTTCTCTGAACTTCCTTCGCCATGACTTCGCATTCGGAAACAGAGTCCTAATTCATCTTTATTATACTAGAAGTGATCTGCCAATCAAAGCTGTAACATTTTCAACACGGTCGATATCGTTCACCTCAAAATGATATTTTGGTATCCCTTTTCTCTCAGATAGGTAGACAATAAAGTTCTCTTCCTACAATTGTACTTTAATAACACAAATACATTGAGAACTCCGTAAACTGCTGTCCATTTCCATTTTCTCCAGCCTTTTACCTCTATTTCAAACTTTCCTTGAATATCGATGACAAAAGAATTGACATAATGATAAATATTTTGCACATTCTGGACTCCATGATTCGTACTATTTCCTACAGCTGTTATGGATACTCCATGGAATAACCTACGGTAATAATTCATAAAAAGAAAAGAAGTGAAGTATCAACCGAATAAACGAAACCACGGGGATTTGATAACTATTCAAGTTTATGTCAGAAATCTTTCCTTTAGGTGTAATCAGTCAAGTACCCAAGAATGGAAGATTTTATCTCCGAAATAGTCTATAACTCTTCTTCTTTTATCCATTCGTATCCTCCATTCACGTATTCGATAAAGGACTTGTATTAATTCATTCTATTGTCATGATCAGACCAGAAGATTTCATTGTTCATGAGATTGCAGAGGATCTGGAAGAAGCCGGTGAATGCGATCAGACAATTCCTGATCCTCCAAAAGAAGAGTTAGAAACGGTTTTAGATGTGACTCCAAAGGTCCTAGAGAATCACCCTTCTGGTTTTTATATCTGTGACGATCATATGAAGGCAGAAATTGGTATCTTTGTGGAGAAAGCAAAGAGTTATGGATTTAAGGATGTGTTAACACTGCCGATTCCTGATAACAAGAAGCTTGCTCCTGAAGTGTTAGAAGAACTTAGCGTATTCATATAAGCCATTTTTGAGGATTAGTTAACCAATCCTCATATTTCAATTCGGAGTCGAGCAGGATCGATTCAACTCTCTCGGAATGATCATGTGGATTCACTAACAGACATGGTCGGAGTAGAGACGGCAATGAAGATTCTCTCTTTCATAGTTACTTCGCGAATTGACAAATCTGAGTCTTCTCATACGTTTTCCTTACCTGCTATGGAAGATAAGGATGCTCGCCGCTCCTTCCATCTCTTTTTCAAGCAAAAGTATCCATTTGTGCGTACCTCTACATCTCAAAACAAGATTATTTTAACAATATATCCGAATAGGAAACGAAATGCCAAATCCCTCCAAACTCCCTCTAAACGGAGGAACATTCCTTTGATTCTTCAGTTCACCTTGAAAAAGACCAATACTGAATTGATGGGACTAAGGATTCGTTTGGCCGAGATTTTGGGGATTTCGGAACGAGCACTCGGATTTGCGGGAATCAAAGATAAGAAGGCAGTTACATACCAGTTTGGAACTGTATCGGGTGTTTCTCCTGATCGGTTGTTGAAAGCAGCTGAGGAATTGCCTGGAATCAAGATTGGTGGACTGAAGTATGTGAAATCCCCTTTAGAAATTGGTCGTCTATGGGGCAATCGATTTCTTCTCACTCTTCGACAGGTTACGGTTCCATCGAATGAAATCGAGAGAATCATTCCCAGTCTGGAACAGGACGGATTTGTGAACTATTTTGGAAATCAACGATTTGGAGGAGATTCTGCTACAGAAATGACAAATGTCAAAATCGGTCAGTTATTAGTCAAAGGTGATTGGCAAAAGGCCCTCCAGTGTTTACTTACTCCGAGTCAAGTCGTTGCAGTAGGATCTGATTTGCTAAGGATAATTGAAAGAGTGAATATTCCGCTCTGACCCATTTCCAGGAGACAGGCGATGCAAAGTCAAGTGCAAGAATGCTTCCAGCATCATCTCATGTATTGCTTCGAGTCATGAGAGTGATTGATAAGAATGACTTGTCATATAGGGATTGCGTCGATATGGCTGTGAAGATCTTGTAAAGAAGGAGAATCTGACTGAAGATGAGAGAAAGCGATGTTTGGATGTCTTAAAGGAGTTACCTACGGAAATGGGGACTTTTTTTGTCAAGTCATTTCAATCGTATCTATTTAATGTGATACTACAATGGCGAATTCAGAAGTATAACAATGCCATTATTCCTGGAGATTTAGTACAACATGAGAATGAAGTGATTGTATCATCAACTCCAGATTCAATTGAAAATGTGGTATTGCCATTACTTGGGTAGTTTTTGGAAGAGAAGTTTTACAGTAGAACAACAGTAGAATTACCTGAGAATGAAGTGGGTGATTACTATGATATGTGGTTAGAACGATTACTAGGGAAGCAAATGAAAGACTTACGAAATGAAGAGAATCCTGTAGATATGAAGAGATATAATCATGTGTAGTTTATTCTCTATGGTTCGTATCGAAGGATTGTAGCTAAGCCAAAGGAGTTGACATGTTGTGTTAAAGAAGAAGGTGTGCAGTTGGGATTTATGTTACCACGAGGTGTGTATGCTACAACAATGTTGCGCGAAATGAGTGGTGGTAACTCTCCTGTTTGTTTAAGAAACAGACTTATTACCCTTAGTGTTACATTTTCCATGAGCCAGGAGGAGGACCCGGTAACTTTGATGTTTTGGAAGGTTTAGGAGGAAGTGAAGGAATTGGAGAAGGAGTGAATTGGGATTTAGAAGGAACTTGTTGAGGAGAGGATGGCTTGGGAGGAAGAGGTTTTGGTGAGGATGGTTTAAGCTGAGGAGAGGATGGTTTCGAAGGAAGAGGTTTTGGTGAGGATGGTTTCGAAGGAAGAGATTTTGGTGAGGATGGCTTGAGTTGAGGAGAGGACGGTTTCGAAGGCACCTGCTTCGGTGAAGATGGCTTGAGTTGAGGTGACACCGGCTTTGGTGGTATGGGCTTCTGCTTAGGAGATGAAGGATTCAATGTGGCTTTTCTCACTGGAGCCTTGGATACTTCCAATTGCTTTCTTTTTCGCTTCCCACAACATACAACACACATCCATAGAACCCCAATCACAATAAGAACACAGAATCCAATTCCAATCCCAATCAAAACCCTTTGCCAGGTATGAAGAGGAGATACATCTCTCATTCCTATAACATACTCATCACCACGATCAGCATTCAATGTATACTTCTTTCCATTAAACTCACATTCATACTCATGTGCCTCAAATCCGGTGAAACCATCATACTCTCCTTTAAATCGTGTACTTCCGATATTGTAGAAATCTTGACCTTTTTGCTGTGTGAACTGAATATTACCTGGATTACTCTTCAGAATCACACGTACACTTAACAATGAAACTCTCTTATTAAATTGGATTCGATGAATCATTCCATCGAAACTACCCAAGTCAATCATCTGCTTATATGACAGTTTCAGAGAGATATGAGAAAGAGTTGCTAATCGGCGCAACGACAATGATATAATTCCATTATCAGTATCCATTATCAATGTTAGATCACGAGGAAGAGCGTCTTCAAAATCAATTAACAAATAGTCACCAAATGTCCATTCTGTCAGCATCAAATTCAACCATTCATTCGTTTCTAAGGTTTTTGCCTTATAGAATGTAGGAAGAGTATAATGAGACGTTGGGATCTCAACAGATGACAAAGCAATTGTTTCACTATTCAATAATGAAACTCCTACCCGCGGTTCTGTAAGAGTAATTACCATATTCACAAGTCGTTGAGAATACACCATATTCTCTCCATTTCTCCCCTGAATAAATGCTTCATAATATCCAGGAAGAGAATGAGACGACTGAAGGAATAAAACTGAGTTTCGACCGTTTGGTAGTGAAATTGGTTCATGATAGCCAAACAAATCAACGAGTTCAATGGTCTCGCCTGTGATTCCATTGGCAATAAAAACAGAACCGGATCCAACTAGTTCAAATTGATCGTCTGATTCTGAGATATCTCGTTTGAAGAGTCTCGCATTCAGCCAGTTATGACCAGCTCCAGGTGAATTGGCTCTGGTGACGGTTACAATCCACTGATGTCGTGTGTAGTCACCATATCGGAATTGGAATGATGAACGATCTCGTGATGGGAAAGAGACCACAGCTGCAGCGGCAGAGTCCAGATAAGTGCTACCATCAAGCGAGAAGACACGAGGATGACCACGATGGGCATAAGGTTTCAAATAGACCCAGAAATGATTCACTCCAACAAGTTCACAAGTGAAGGCTCGATTCACTTCATCTGTCACACAGTGATACAAATTGGGTGATACCATGAATCGAGGAAGCGGATCTGGATGCAAAGGAGGAATGTATCGAATCCCTGGGGCATATGAGACTTCCAATTCCACAAATGGAATCGAATCTAATGGTTGAACAGGATCATCCAATTGACTCTCCTCTACTGTATCTGATACTGAATGAATCTTGGTAATTCGAACTCCAATTGTACCAACATCTGCCTGTTCTGGCACCCAGAGTACTCCTGCTGGAATCACACTATCTGCCCACACATTCAAACCATCCGTATTCGCACTCAACATTGTCTGTCGAGTATGATCAAACCCTGACTTCTCCACACGTCCTTGAATCACTCGTACACCACGGTTTCCAGCTCCATTCTGCTTACCCTTCTTACTTCGATACTCGAGGAAGAAGGAGCCAAAAGACACATCCGAACTAACAGTCGAACAGACTGTGGATTGTGTCCAAGGGAACTCAAAAGCTAAGGTGTTATTGGAAAATGGAATTCCAGAAATCATATCGGAATCAGCATGTGAAGCACTCTCGATACCCAAGAATGGTCTGGAATATGGATGATCCCAAGCAAATAGCCGAATTCGTGTTCGCGACTGTTCAGAGGCCAACTTAAACCAGAAGGGTTCAACCGATTCCACACTCATTCGATAGTAGTAATGAGTTGGGCCAGCAATTGTGTCCCAACTCGATCCACCTCCCATCACACTCCCTCCATCACCATAATTATCAGGACTCACAAAATCCTTTAAGAAACCAATAGTACTAAGATCAGAAGAAGATGCATGTCCAAATCCCATTGTGTGTCCGAATTCATGAACAATGACACTCAAATTATAATCCCATTTCCAGGCTTCATCTGGATCATTATTCACATTATTGATGGCCCAGTAATTCCCAAAATTGGTGAAACTATGAATCCAACCTAAACTGGCTAAACCAGCAAAACCACCAAAGCCATCATTTAAAAACAACCGAGTCATAACAGGCATATCAAGTCGGGTATCCAGGGGTTTGCAAGCCTCCATCACTTTGTTCATGAAGTTCCCATACTGGTTGGGTCCATAACATTCACTCTCCGAACAAGGACAACAGATATTGGAAATGACGGATGTTTCCAAATCCATCCGAATACGACCGGCTGAGATCAGACGAAGATGACTATCAAGATACTGAAGATAGCGAAATGCAGTATCTACCGATGCGCAACCCTCTACATCGTTACGATGTTGTACACGATAGACTGCGACAACTACTTTCTTTCCAAACAAAGGACAGTTATTGAATGAGTCACTCATCAACTTAGTGCTCATAACATCCTCATCTGGATTTGATAAAAACGAATACTGATGAAGAACAATGTCATAATCCCTCATTTCAAAAACAGCATTCGCATAACCGTGTTGCATTGTATAATTGTTGCTATTAACTACAGATAGAATAGAATCTCCCCGATTGGCATGCCAGTCTCCATGACTTGACTGATAGAAAAACAGCCGTTCATTCTTCAACTCATTACTAGTTACACCACAAAGAAGGAATATAATCAGAAAGATCATCATAGATATGGTACGAAGGAGCAAATTGAGTGGCTTACCACACCAATTGAATGAAACGCCCTGTTACGTTGAATCGGTTTCAAGTTTGTATCTCAAGGGATAATTTCATATCAAACAAACAGCACTAGGTTTTCTTTCGAGATGCTAGGGGCCTTCGTCCTCTTCCACGCATTCCTCTTGATTGTCTTCCTCTCCCACGTGGTCCTCTTTTGAAAAACGCATGATGGACTTTTGTTTCCTCTTTTGGAACCTCAAAATCCTCTGGAGGGATAATGAAGTCTCCTTCAATTGTTACCTAGACATTCATTTCTTGCCAAAAACGTACAATCTTATCTGATCCATTTTCATTTGCAATTCCAAATTCATAGGTCTCTCCTAAAAGAGTATTCTTGACTTCTTGGAACGATTCTTGATCTAACTACAGATCAAGTGAATAGCCAACAATGACCTGAGAACCGACCAAATATGCGTAGAGTTGATTCCCAGCAGATAAGGCGAAAATGGACTTATCTTCACTCAACATAAAACTCAAATCTTTCAAATAACCAAAACGATTACCGTTACCTCGACTTGTCTCATTTACGTCCATATCAATAATCTTTGCACTACGTTTCGTAACTATCTTCACTGGAGCAACAGAAGCGGGCCTTCGTTGTTTATCAGCATGCCTTGGTTGTTCCATAGGATGTTTGGTTCGAGACTCTGTTGTCTTGTTTGCCAATTCCGACTATTATCATTATCACGATACTGTAGAGTACTTGTTTGTTAGAGCCCCATTTCCCTGCTTCCTTCACATCCACTCCTGCTAATGCTTCCTTTCGCTTTCCTTGGATATCTGTCAAGTCGAGATCTTCAATCTTCTTGACTTCTAATTGTGTAGATACCGAGGTTGTCGACTGTTGGTAGGATGGAGTGATTCCTCGTCTTTTCATCTTCACAAATTCTTCAAACGACACAAACTTAGGAGGATGACTCTCTGCATTACGAACGGTGGAACGGATGCGATTCTTCATGGCCATCATTTCTTGGGCTTTCCACGCCTCATGAAGCTCTGGAACAACGCCACCGAGAATCCTAATGTGTTGGGGACGCAGAAGGATACTGCCATTATAAAACTCTGGATCCGTTATCAATACTTTGGTTCCAGGAACAGTATTCAGACTAGCAATGACAAAAAGAAATATGACCGACCTCAATTGTTGAATGGACTCATATTCAATGGCAGATACTGTAGAAACACCATCAGTAAGTCGAATTTTCAATAGCCGAGGAAATATATTACTATTTTGGTTAATCGAGGGAGCAGCAACATTTATCACAACAGTTACCTGTAACGTAATTTCAATCATTCTTTCTCTCACTTGAAGTAAGTATATTCCTTCTAGGACTGTTGTGGCAGAATTCAGGTTTGGAGGGAGGATTGCTCTTCCATACTCTTTTATATTCCGATTTAGGAGAAATTTGATAGCTTCGTCTTTGGATGAGGGGTTTTCCTTCCTCAACAACGCAACTCCATCCTCCCTACGATTGATGACTAAGTACAACCATACGAGAGTCGAAATCCAAAGGATTCCACAATTTGATCCATACTAGAATCACAATTGATTTCCAACATGGGTAAATCCATCTTGATCACTGTTGGAACGACTGGATTCGATGATTTGATTGAAGTTATATCATCGAAACCCTTTGCCGAAGCCCTATCAACCTTAGGATACTCCCGGATAACCGTTCAGTATGGCTCATCGATACGGAAGTATTCTGAAGAGTTTTTGAGACAATTGAATGTAGGTGTTTGTTCTCCTACTCTTAATCCAGATATCAATTGTTTCATTTGATTACTGTGATTCTTTGGAACCCTATTTCGATGCTATTGACGTCGTTATCGGCCATGCTGGTGAGTCTTCTCTTAGAACTATTATTGTAGGCGCAGGAACAATTCTAGGAACGTTAAGACACAAGAAACAATTAATAGCCGTAGTGAATGAGCAGTTGATGGGAAACCATCAACATGAAATTGCTGATGCTATGGAGTCAGGACATTACTTGATCAAGGCAACTCCTGCTACTGTGATTGAAGCATTAAAGTCGCTTCCTTCGGCATCTCTCAAACAGTAAGTTGTGCACTGGTAATATGATGTAGATATCCAGAAGCACACCCAGAACGGTTTACACAATTTGTATCACAGCAAATGGGTTTTTCGTAAGACTGTTTGTTTTTGCATTTGTACCATATTTTATCAGCAATTCCTTACAATAAAGTCTTTCTATTATGTATTTGATTCTTCTAATCCAGAA
Organism: Blastocystis sp. subtype 4; assembly: GCF_000743755.1. NCBI lineage: Eukaryota > Bigyra > Opalinata > Blastocystidae > Blastocystis > Blastocystis sp. subtype 4. Next base: position 17,829 of record NW_014569536.1, on the reverse strand, counting down.
CACGGGAATCACGTGAAAATAGCAAGAGAAGCGGTTTTCTTAGTTAGTTTATCCTATCTATCAATTCACAATTTGATACCATTAAAATCTTGGTTAGTTTCAATAGTGTGATTGATAGCCATAATTTCAGTACATAAGTAAAAGGCAATTCACTCGTTCCATTATTTCTATATTTGGTTCTAGGATTGGAGGTAGGTTGTTTTGTTTTACAAGTGATCCTAGTTTAATTCTCTTGTGGTTACTTTACTGTTTTCAAGTCTATGACTGCGGTTAATCTTTGTTGGTAAATAGATATTTATGAAGTTCACTCGTAGTATTTGTCGACATCCTGAAGCAGGAGGTGACAAGTTGCTTATATGTGCCAAGTGTGGTATTATGGTACACCAATTCTGTTATGGTATCGTAACGGCTTCTTTACCTTGGATGTGTTATCCATGCCAACTCGATGTTCTTGGCCCTGTCTGTTGTATATGCAGTTTTGTAGTTCTATTCTGGAGTGAATGACTCATAGAATCGCAAAGGTGCTTTTACTCAGGTGGATCCCGATCGATGGGCTCACACAATTTGTCTCATTCTCCATCATAATTGTGGTTTTTATGTAGATGATCGGTTGTACTCTCTCTATTCTCCTGGTTTCATGTATTACCAATTGCAGTCCAGTTCTCTTCATTCTATTCCAATTACGCCACATCAACTAACAAGTACAATTTGATATTTGTAATCATGTAGTGTCAATTCCTGCAGTTACTGAATGGATGAGTATGATTAGTGGTAGCATTCAAAAGATTCCTAGTTTCAATGGATATTGTGGGGTTATTGACACTGTGTCTGGAATTGAATGTGCTTTCTGCAAAGAACAGATAAATGGGAGTTATTTTGCTTGCTATTTCTCCAATTGTGATTCTAAATTCCATCCTCGTTGTGTTTATCAATGCTATTCTCGGTTTCGTTTTGCTCTCTCTTTTGTTTGATTTTCATAATTCTTTCATTCATAGAATGGTAAATATTCCATTGGAGTGATTTGTCAAAAACATCAGCCCATGATGCATCTGCCTTTTCTCTTTTCTCTTCCTCGTTACTCTAATATTCATAGTCTCTATTGTATTTCTATCTGTCTATTCTAATGAATAGCTCATGGAATCAGTCCCTACTGTATTATATCGTATGTACTAAATCCCCATCAATTCCTATCATCTCCAGCTTCTTCAACTGGTCTCATTCCATACATTGCAACAGCAGCTCGATCCATTATCATTCACATTCGGCTTCCTCCTGCAGAAAGGAGTACTATTGAACAATTCATAGTCTCAATTCATCTTACTCCTTCTGCTGCTGCCAAGGTTCTTATTGAAGCTCATCACCATTTCTCTCACTATGATTGGGCTGCTCCTCTCTGTTACAGTACATTTGAAGAGGATGATCTGACTTCTGGATCTAGTACTGGAGTAGGATTGGATCCTCAAAGACAGCCTATGCCAATGGCCAGAGTGAATTCAATGGAACAAATGAATCACGTCCGTTATGTAACACGATCCTATAAACGAACACATCCAGATGACTCTCAAAGACCATGGAAACAGGGAGCTCGAACATCTCCTTCAGTTATTCGTCAAGAAGGAACCACAGGATCGATTCTACCTACAAAATTGAGTTGTTCTGAATTCTGGAAGTCAATGGAACAACATTACTTTGAGACTTCTTTACGATTTCTGTCCAGTGATAACGAAGTTTCTCCAATTGTTACAGTTCAGAAAAAGCCTCCATTATTGTCACAAGGACGTGAAATTCGGTATTATATTGTATGAGAGACTCACAAGTAGATTATTGGTGTCAGGAGATATATCTATGGAGATAGTCTTCTGGCTTGATTATCAGAGTCAACAATTACTTCTTCTCTCCTATCATCCAGTCTCTTCACCATTTTCCTCTCAGATATTTGCTCCTATTTCTCTCGAAATATCCAATCTGACGGTAAGATGATGGGTCATCTTATGATAATCAGGTTCTTTTCTCATCTCTTTACCAAAGGAATATCAGTAAGATTCATTGCTTACAGTCCTTATATCAATACGATGCTGGGAATATTCGTCTCTTGAATTCCTTATCACCTCTTATTGCTATACATAAGAACTATGCGTCATTTAGACAACTCATTCTCAGAATGCAATCAGCAACACAGGATTCAGAAGCATGGGTTCCTTTGTGTTTATCAACAGAACAAACTGATTTGAGTTCTTTCCTTCACCCTTGTTTCTGTTTTGCTTGTTATTGTTCTGAAGGAACAATAGATTGTGATGGAGAACAAGAATTGGATAATCCTGTTATCCGCTGTAAGTACTGTTCTATACAAGTGCATGTGAAATGTGTTCATCGCAAGGGAACCAACACTCCTTTTGTGTGTGATTCCTGTTCGTTTTTACGGGAAGATGGTGATCCAAATCTTCTTCATTGCATGTTTTGTCCTGTTCGGTTTGGTTACCTATACCGATGTAAGAATGAAACAGAGAATCCTTTGGCTCCACCTTCATTTATCCATTTGTGGTGTGCTTTATTTCACATGGGAGCTACCATTTCTTCTTTTGTTACATATCGAATCAGTGCCACAAATCCAGTGGATTCTTTAGCAGGTGTTCCTGTCTCTTCAGTTGTTCCTTTACGACAAACTTTGGTTCAGTTTAAGAAGAGAGATACCACTGTGGTTGAAGGTTCTTATGACTTGGAGTCTCCGAATCCTATAGAGAAACAGTCATATCAAACTGTTTCGATTCCGTATAACGAGGCTTATGGAGACAAGACATTATTTGCCTGTTCTGGAATTCACACTGTCCAAGTACCTCAGGTATTACAAGCCTTTCATTGTTTTGCCCAACCCACATTGAATGAACAAGAAGAAGCTTTAAGACACATCCTCTCACCATCAGATCAAGCTAAATACAAATGTACTGATTTTATTCTCCTTTCATTCCAAGCTATCATCCCATCTTGTCCAGCAACACAAACCGCAGGCAATCGTGAATGTAGACTATGGTTCAAATCCTTTCATGTAGATCCTGTTCCAGGTGGATTGTGCTGTATCTGCAAGCTCCCAGTAGGGAATACTCGTCATTGTAGTCAACAAGGCTGCAAGTTCTCATTTCATGTTACATGTCTCTGGTATTCTGGTGGTGATATCACCATTCAGTTGCAAGAACATGAATACGTGAGTTCAGGAATTCAACCCAAGTTAATTGCATTCTGTCCTCTTCATACACAAGTGAGGATTCATATCTTATTCTCACGTAGAACTCTTGTTCTCAAACTCTTTCATATGTGTATTCAAGAAACCAATGTCGTTCTGTCACTGCTTCTAGTCGTCTCCTTTCTCCTCATCCTATTCCCCCTCCGAAGACTCGTTGTGACATTTGTGGATACTCTGCTCATTCTCCTACTACAACATTCGCCTCTGATATCACACACCACCGTTATCATGTGTTCAATTATCTCCTAGTTTCAAATGGTCGAGGGCAGGGATGGCAGTGTCTCCTCTGTGATTCTTTTGTTCATGAGACTTGTCTAGAGGTTTCATTTATGCTTCCACTTTTCCGTGAGAATGATATAAACTGTCCTTATTTTTGGAATTCTTCATTTCTAGACTATGTATGTCGACGATGTCTACTGAGTAATCCTTATCCATTACTGCAAGAACCAAGCCATTTTGTATCATCTGTGGACGCTTCTATGACTCCCGAATGCTACTGTCCTCAGATGGATCATGGGTGCTGTTGTATCTGTGGCCAAAAGCAGGGGTATTTGGGGTATGCTACGAATGGAAGCTGGGCTCATTTTCAATGTGCTCTGTGTGTGGATGGAACACAATTCAATTATGTTCCTACTGTAATGAATTCCTCGGATCACAAACTCAACTTTGTACACACAGGATGGGATTTCAAGTTGGGATCTAATTGGTACAGTGGTGTTCCTAATGCCCTTTGTTGTCATTGTCAGAAGCAAGGTCGTTGCATTGAGTGTTGCTGGCCTTTATGTCACAAGCAGAGTCATCCTGCTTGTGTGGATCCAAATACAGAAATCCTGGATATTTCTGACAAGGGTTGCATTTGGTTCTGTAATGACCATTCATCTTTCTATGGTATTAGGAATGGTGACTGTCTTGGATTGGACTGGTCCCGATGGCAAGTGCATCATGCAGCCAACAATACAAGTGCGAACCGATCGCAACGAGTCTCTGTGAAGGTCACTGTCAAGGAGGATTTGGATCCTGTTCCTTCTCCCCAATTGGAGTCTCCAAGTGATTCTCCTTGTTCTTCTTCTTCCCAGCCTTTAGAATCAGACTCATCCCTTTCTTCTCAACCTCTGATGTCAGGTTCATCACCTTCTCCATCTCCAGTTTCTCAGCCTAGCAATCTTCAATCATTAAAAACAGAACTTGTATCAGCTTCTGATCAGTTGGATTTGGGCCCTGATCAGTGTCTTGATTCAAACCCCCAACAATCCCACCCTTCCTCACTTATACTGAAAGAACGTTCATCTAAGAAGAAACAGTCACTTCTCTTACTCTGCTTGAATAAACCAACACGGATTCGAAAGCTAATTATGAATCGAATTCAACAGTTCTTTGACAATAGTTCTTTTTTTGTCGATTCCACAAATTCACTCAAGAAGAGTGTTTTTCGTTATCTGAGTCGAATTGATCTGCATCATATTTCAGCGTCAACTCGTTCACAGATTATTCAAATCTGCGAAAACTGGGATAATTCTGCCATCTTCGAAGAGGTTTGGATGATTAATGCCAGTATTCTAGAATTGCATAATCGTCTCTTCTTTGATTCTGTTTGATGAATAGGCAAACCTGAGATAGCAAAACGTCTTCACCAACAGATACAAACAGAACAATTGTGGGTGTGGTCCAAATATGTTGAGGCTGCGAGAAGAAAAGTGAAAGGAAAGTGTCATTCCTATTGGTCTCAGAAGAAACGAGTGTTCCATCAGAGGTAGATATCAAAAGGAGAATGAATTGATAGATTGACTCTCAATTCTGAAGATGCGGCAACGATGGCAATGTATATTCTTCCTTCATTACTTCGTCAGTGTTCTACTACTAAATGCGGTATATGCAGGATAACAGAATATCACGAGTCATTTAATACTGTGAGTTGTGATAAATGCATGTCACTTAGATACCTGGCCAAGCCTTTATTTGTCCAGACTGTTGTTTATATTATGGAAACTATTTGATTAGATCCTTTATTCAAGTGAAAATGGTAGATATTCGATTGGACTCTAACAATAAGGAATGTCAGTGGAAACTGTATCTAATTGTCGGCTGGAATGAATTGGATGGATATCACATTCTTCGGGACCTAGATGGTTCTTATCAAATTCATTTTATTGGAACTAGCCCTTATCTTCTTCGTACTTTGCTGGACATTGTCGCTGAAGTAATATCTGAGGATTAGTTTGAAATGTAGTTATCAGAGTGCAAAGAGCTCGATTTTCATGATTTCTATCAAAGATCAACGAACATAAATGGAAATAACGTTGAAAGGGACATGAAGTGCGAACAGTGTGGAGCTAGCTTATATAAGGTGAAAGGATCGAAGAGATTTGGTGTCCGTTATCTTTGCAATTCATGTCGTGAACAATGGAAGGGTTCCCTCTTGCGATTCCCTGTTTGTTTCTCTTTACATAATACCCACGGTTCTATCTTGATAATGACGGACTTGTCAAAGTGTATCCTTTTATTTAGTTTTCTTTTATCGCTACTGCATTTGTGCAATTTGGATCGTGCACAAGTATAGGAGACTGAAAGTCATAATCTGAAGGTGTGTTTTATTGAATTGATACCGATCCACCAACAACTGTACCTCTACCCTTAACGACTCAATGGCTCGCCGACAAGTAATACTGGATCGAATTGGGTCAATTGCAGATATCTCATTCAGAGGCAACAATGGATCCTGTTACTGATAATAACAGCTGTGTGATATGTATTTCTACAAGCACGTCATCTTCCGACAGTCTTCATCCATCCACTCGCCTTTTTCCATTGTCTTCTCAGACTCTCTCTTTTGAAATTACGCCTCCAGAGAGTCTTCCACGAGTGAATGATCATGTATCCGTCCCCACCAAAGGATTGTCATTACATTTACCCAGAACGGTACCTCATTTCTCAAACCAAGATGGACCAGCTGGACTTTCCACTATGTCATACTCTCCATTGTCTTTGATCTCTAGCACTCCTCAAGACGAGTATTCGTTGGATCATGTGCCAGAATACAGTTTTAAGGACCTTTTCTGTCAAACCATAATGAATATGGAAGCATTATTAAGCAAGACGTCCACTGAGAAGGAAGAGGAGGAATCAGGTGTTCCTAGCTCTGAGCATCCAAGAAGAATTCGTTGTCACAAGCCAGTTGTTCCCAGACTGTCAGTACTCTCTACCATTAGTGAAGAAGAGATTGATGAAACACAACGAAAAGAAGTTCTGAAACGAGATATTTCCGAACCTGTTCTTACTGAAAAACAGAATGTCAAAGAATCTGTTTCGTTTCCTGTACGAATGCCTCTCTTCAAACGTAATACATTTCCATCTCCAATCGTCACATATTCTTCTGATGTTATTAGTGACAAACCTCTGAGGCGAGCCAGTAACATTGAGAACCAATTCGTAGAACTATTGATGAAAGCGGATAGTACACCAGAAGAAGATACTGGGGTCATAGTATTGAGAATGGATCCTCCATTTCAAGAAGTCTGTTCTCGTACTCATCCAGACGTTCCCAATACGTTTTCGCCTGTACACTTAAATCAATTTTGTCATCATCACAAAGATCCTCATCAATTAGACTTTTCCAAGCAACCTGAGAGAATCAGAATTTGGACTAAAGATGATGCTGAACCCTTATTCTAAAGGATATTTGATAGCCGATAGAAAAATGGGATAATGTTATCATGCATAAAAGTGACTGTTTGAACAATATTCATTGTTGTTGGAATCGAAGTTTCATTGCAATAAATGGGTTTATCTGGTGTTCACTCTTTCTATCATTACGCTTGTTTACTTCTCAGCAAATTAGTTTCCGTTCATATTAGATTTGTCACTATTTGCATTCGGCAGGATAACAACGAAAACAATTTGATCATACTCATTATGGAAGAACTGGAAACGATTTGCAATATATCTGTCGAGCGTATGCTAGAGATTTCTGCATATGTTCAGGATCAAATGGACAAAGGTTTGAAGGGGGAGACATCCGATCTCAAAATGCTTCCATCTTTCGTTGACAGCGTTTGCAGTGGAATGGAGCAAGGTTATGTGATGGCCTTGGATATGGGAGGAAGCAATGTTCGTGTTACGACATTTGATCTACGAGGAAATGGTGTACTAGAAGTAGTTAAGGAAGTGAAGCATGCATTCCCACCAGAATATATGTCTGGCACAGCATCACAAGTGTTTGGGTTTTTAGCCGATTGCATCAAGGAAGCGAATCCAGACGATAACTTACCACTTGGATTTACCTTTTCTTTCCCTTCGGAACAGACCAGCATTAACCATTCGAAGCTGGTAATTTGGACAAAGGGATTCTCTGCAAGTGGATGTGTAGGAGAGGATACTGTGGAGCTTCTTGAAAGAGCCCTGATGGAACGCAATCTCCATCTCCGAGTAACAGCTATTTGTAATGATACTGTGGGTACGCTAATCTCACGTTCCTATAGTGACCCAAAAACAGCTGTAGGTATCATTTTGGGAACGGGTTGTAATGCTGCTTACATGGAGAATGTGAGTCGCATTACTAAGACACATGTTGATTCAAAGACAGGGAAAATGATTATCAATATGGAGTGTGGAGCAACTGGTGATGGCAATCCTTCCATTCTTCCTCAAACTCCGTTTGACTTGGAGTTGGACCCAATCACTCCAAATCCAGGCCATCAACGCTTAGAAAAGATGATGTCTGGTTTCTATCTAGGTGAATTGACTCGCCGTTGGAGTGTGTATTTGTACCATCAGAAGCAGCTCTTTAAGGAAAGTGATGGGAAAGAAGACTTTTTCACTAAACCATTGAGTTTTGATTCGAAATACTGTTCAGTGATTCTGGGAGATGATGGTTCCAACTTGGAGGAGGTTGATCGTATTCTTAATCAGTTCCATATTGTGAACAGTTCATTAGAAGATCGTAAAACGATTAAGTCCATTGTCCATTCGATTGTGTTACGTTCGGCACGATTGATGGCTTCTTTTGTTCATGCCATTTATGCTCATATGGGAGATGAATATAAGGGATGTACTGTTGGAGTGGATGGAAGTGTTTACAAATACATGCCACATTACCAGGAATGGGTAAACAACGCCTTGGAGGAGCTGGGAAGACCTGATATTGATATTGGTTTAGCGGATGATGGTTCTTGTATTGGAGCTGCCTTGGTTGCTTTTGGAGTTGCGAGGGGATGAATGTGTTTGTTATAAACAGCTATCATGTGAATGCACTACGGAGCATGTTTAGGATGACAATGACCATGATAAGAATCATGATTGTACAACACATGTACATACCACAGTTCTTGTTTGAATGTTTTTTAGAATGTCGCTGAAGTGTTTCTCGATTTCGTCGAATGTGTTCAGTGGTACCGTCAACAACGGTGTCCAATTCTTGAAGGATTTGATTCTGTTTTTCAATCTCGTTTCCCATTATATCCGCATGATTCTACAGTTCTAGGAACGAGAGAGACCCACTTTGAGTTCAGTCAAACCTTCACTCATGGCATCGAGAATCCGATCAATACTCTGCTTATTCTTTTCGTATATCTGAAGGGATGCTTTCTGTTTTTCCGTCAATTCGTCTTCTGCATATTCAATGGCTTCTTTCACATCAAGTTTATCTAGATATCATATCATCCTTGATGACTCACCATTGTCATAGGATAGTGGAGTATTTGGAAGAACTGTGAGGATTGGTAAGAGATGATCCGATCCATTGGCTTCAATATAACCTGTGGTTATAAAAAAAATCTATACCTACGATCTGTTGCATGATTTTCATCTGCTTTGGATTGCAGTTGTTTGAGTTGTGCCAGAATGATGGTTAAGGCTTCTTCGCGTTTTTCAATTTCTTTTTCAGATAGCTTCTAGAGCTTAGTTAAAACACAAGTGGTCACCTTTCTTCCTCTCCTGGAGTTTATTTCTTTCTGTAGGCCATCATGCGCTTGATTATAGATTTCCATGACTTGCTTCATTTCTCGATAGATTCTTGCATTTAATTCAATGACCCTTCGTCGATTGGTGCATACAAGAGACTCTTTATCTCGTAAAGCAATCAGCTCCTTCAACTCTTGAATATCGGAGAGAAGAATTCGTTGTGAGTACTCGAATGGTTCTTCTTCGTTGTCGTCAGATTTGGTAGGTTCTTCTGATGGTTCTCCTAACTCTGCCTCAATTCGCTGAAGTCGTGCAACTGCTTCTCTAATTTCCTTTTCCATTTGTCGTCGTTCATCAGACGAAGAAATGAGGGATACAAACAAACAAAGCAATGTAATAACGATAAAACTTCATTTTCGTAATTATGAGGATCACGTTTTGCTGCTTCAAAGAGTAGAATGAAAGAACACTCGAGATTGCTGACTTAAGGATATGAATAGAAGCAACATCTCCCACAGTAGATAGATTCGCCTCGTGTAGACCATCGATAAACTTCTTCAGTTGCAGATCATTGAAGAGAGTAATTACAATCTATTCTTCAGTCAGTATCTTTACAACTACATCTTTCCCAGCAAGAGAAGCAGCGATCCACTGTTGAAGGACCTTCAGATAGGGATTCCCTCCAAATACTCCACAACCCCACTTACCAGAGGCAATGCCATCCATTTCCTCACCAGCCAATGAAAAACCACAAAATGCTTTATTAATATCTCGTAGAATCATATTATCCTCAAATTGTAAGTGTCCACAGGGATTTGCATCGATAGCAATCACCTCCGAAGGAAGTGAACTAGCTGCTTCAAATGGTCCCAGATACTTAAAGGATCCTCCATAACCAGTATAGGTTCCAATGCGGACACATCCCCGTATTATGATCGCTTGAGTATTTGTCATCACATTGCAGAAGGTACAGCTCAAACAACACTCTGGGAATATGGAAAAGAGAATTTCTTCTTGGGCTGAGGCACCTAGAAGAGAGCTACCGCCAATATACTTATTGGCAAAGTCAATAAATGCATGCTTAGGTACATCTTCAATGCGTTTGACTAGTTCACTATTTAGAGATGTAAGAGGGACACTGGAAGAGATTAGAGAGTCTATTGTCTCTGGATTCGTTAGATTCTTCGTTTCAATGATAACCTTTTCCTGTAAGCGAGGATAGGATCGCATTTGATGGAGATATTCCTCCATCAGAAGGAAGTTATCACATTCCTAGAAATTACAACCTCCATCCTTGTTAACATAATTGGATTGCCACTGAAGAAAATTCACCTGTTTCATTCCACCATCGAAACAACCAAGAGTCATACAACTCATCATTTGAATCACTTCATCCCGTGAAAACTCGATTACTTGATGATCTGCCTATTTCATGACATAAATCTGTAATAAATGACATTTGATAGTAAATGAACACGTTCTCGCAAACCTTCGGTCCAATACTTAAGTGCATTCCCCGTAACAAAGGGAACATCCTCTTTCAATATCCTCCATCAACAGCAATTTACCATCAAAAAATCGTTGTAAGATACTCTGGTATTCTGGAACTCGCTGGCAAGCTTGGAGAGAAGTGGGGTAAAAGTCGGAATCAGACAATAGAGTAACTGTACGCTAAGAGCTGAGATTTGAAATCAAGTCCTACTACATACTCATCAATAGACTTGGGTAGTTTCTTGAGTACCTTCTGTAGTTTCGCTATCATAACTGCGTCAATACAAAAGAATGAATGGCGTCTCCAACAAACAATTGAATTCTTATCCAATTAGACACACACATGTTTACATTTCCAGCTGAATCAACACCAATGCTGCAAGAACAAGGAATACACTTACAACACCCCTTGTAGCTCCATCTTTACACACCAAATTGCCATTCACCACCGATTCTGGATTTCCAGCAGTTGTACAATGAGGACAAGTATAACCATCAAAACAGACACACATACCTCCTTCACACTTTCCACCCGTCTTTTCTGGGTTATTATAGTCAGGACCGAAATTTCCACAATCCGCATTCTTGGTACAACTACCACCACCATGGATTTGAGCAAGTGCATTGCATTCCGATCCAATCTTATCACATTTTGGACATGTCCAGCCCTTATAACACTCACAAGTGTGGGTAGTAGGATTACAGATTCCTCCTACTCCATTTCCGCAATCCTGACTAGTTTCACAAGTTGTTCCTCCTGAAGGCTGCGTATCACATAATGTACCAGAATATCTGCGTATTAGGAACCATTCACGACGTTACCCTTCATCACAAAGACATACTCCACCGAGAGCAGTTGAACAGATTCCATGTTCACCACAATCTAACGAATCACAGATCTATCTCATGAAACGATCGAATTCATACATTGACAGAACAAGTGGATCCTTTGTATCCTGGATCACAAATACATTGACCATTTTGACACATTCCATGTTTGCCACAATTGATATTGCTACAGGGGCACGTTGATTCTATCGCTGATAGTGACCTACAATACCTACTCCCACTAATAATATCTGAAGCCAATGAAGAACAATAGGAACAAACATACCCAGAATTACACATACACTTCCCTTCAAGACAAATTCCATTCCCACTACAATCTGCATCCATAGTGCACTTTCCTCCTCCATGCACATAGTCACCACATGTAGCACCTATCAAAATGTCCTCATTCAGTCCCATCTGACAATAAGGACACAACCAGTTGCTATAACAGACACATTGGTTCTCGATACACAATCCTTTCCCGTTGCATTCATCATCATCAGTACAGTAACCACCACCCCATTCAACTGAGCAAATGTCTACCGTCTGGGATGGATCAAATAACATGGAACGAATTGTAGTGTATTCGTTGTTTTCGTCCAAAATCATGCGACCTCCACAGTTGGTGCACCCAAATCCTTCATAACACACACATTTACCTTTGCTAGAAGTGAATGAATTCTTCAATATCTTACACACATTGTCCTGAAAGTGAATCTGTCACTTCGCGTGATTGTTCCAGATCTGCTGCTGGAATACCACAGTGGATGTTCTTATTACCTTCATTAACAACTCTTCGCAATCCCTACATGCTTTGCCTCCAATATCAGAAGCGACAATTGAACAAAACAAGATTAATAGGTTCAAGATCATTCAGTACGTAAAATAATAGTTGTTTCATGGGATATGAATCCGTAGATGTGAAGCGAAGAAAAGAGGAATTGGGGACCGAAAATCGGTAACCCCAATTCTTAGAACTTGAGATAATCGCATATCAATGGATGCTGTGAACTATAGCGGTGAAGTTAGTATCCGATATGAAAAAGTATCGATGGCAGACGCGGATGCATTCTTTTCTGCTGTTGCTGATGGAGACTACGATACAATGGTAAAAATGTTGAATGAAGGAAGAGCTAATGTGAACCAAACGGATTCGGATGGATTTTCGGCTTTGATGATTGCTGCTTCTGAGGGACATGAGAAGATCGTAGAAGAACTGATCAAGAGAGACTGTAGTGTAAGCACTGTGACATTGAACAAGAACAATACACCACTCTTCTTTGCAGCAAAGGTATTTGGGTATAGGGATGGAGTAATCGATTAGGGAGGGAATGTGAAGATTGGAAAGATAATTCTTGAGAAGAATCGAAAACTCATCAATCAATGCAATGTATTAGGAGGTTAGTTATTGGTATGGTTGATTATATGAAGAGACTCCTTTGCTTTGGAGCTGTTATTCTGGAAACTATGATTTCTTTATGTATCTTCTGAGTCAGAAGGCAGAGATTCGTGCAATGAGTGTAAATGATACAACATGTTTGATTGGAGCTTGTTTGGGTCCTGAGGATTCGCGTGCTCGGTTGGCAGAAGAGATTATTAAGTTGTGAGATTCTCTCCATTGCATTTATAGTAGATGCCCCAAAATCATAGATGTACAGGATGTTGATGGTCAAACAGCCCTTCATGTGGCTTCTTCTAATGGCAATCTTTCTTGTGTGAAACTCCTTCTGAATGCCGGAGCTGATAGTACACTGCGCGACGTTGGAGGATTAACTCCTCTCCAGTTGGCTGAGAAATATTGTTATCCAGACTGTGCAATTGTATTGGAGCAGAAGTGGAAAGAATTGGAGGAGAAGGCACGAGTTGAGATGGAGGCATTGTTGCGAGATGAAGGATATGATACTTCCATTGAAAGGTGAGTTCACTGGAATGAAGATGATTGATAGTGGAAAACGAAGTAGGAAAGGTCGTAAGAACAAGAAGAAGAAGAATGAATTAAACCATATTCATCCAAATTACAAATGTGATAGTTGTAACAATAACAAGAAGATTTCTGGAATTCGCTATTGTTGCCAGGTTTTTGATAATCTGTTTGTATGATTGATAGGAATGTTCGGATTATGATCTATGTGAGAATTGCTTCCGTAGAGCATGGGAGGTACATCCTCATCGTCGCTTCCTTGCTTATGATCCTCCTCAGTATGATGTGTTTGGAATGTTACGAGAGGGTCCTGGGAGAGAGGTGATGGCACCGACAAAGGAGGAGAGTGAGAAGGCAGCTACTGTAGTTGAGGAAAAGAGAGAATCGGAGCAGGAGAAGGGTACTGTTAAGGAAGAATCAAATCAGGAGAAGGATACTCCGAATCCAGAGAAGGAAGCTACGGGTCAAGAGAAGGACACTGTTGAGGAAGTGAAAGACTCCTCAGTTCAGACGGAAGAGGAAACATTGAAGGAATCTGATGAGAAGCAAAAAGTACAAGAAGAGACAGTAGAAGTACAGAACACAACTCAGGAAGAGGAACAGAGTTCAGATAACAAGACTGAGAAATCATCTCCGAACATCACAAGAAGCATACCTGAATCTTCTGATAACACATGGATTGTAGTTGGTGAGAAGAGAAGGAAAAATCGTTCTCAAAGTGTATCTGAAGACCATCTAAAGAGGAAATCCAAACCAATCAAAACTGAAGATAGTTCAAGACATCAGAATATGGTAACATCAAAACTTACTTACAAGCAAGTGATCCAAAAGTCACTTCCTCTTAAATCCACAAATCCACCTTCCATTGAAGCACCTGTTGTTCCCACTGGAGTTCAAAATGAAACTCCTATTCTTAACATTCCAAGTGAACCAAAGAATGAGCCACTTCCTCTAAATTCTTATCCATTACCAGATATGCTACCATCCACTCTTCCATCTAGTTCATTCTCTATCGATTATACACACAATTCACTTGGATTGAATCCTTCATCTGGATTCAGAGAGTCTGTTGACTATGGTTTGGGGTATGGTGGATACTATGGATATGGACCCATTAGTAACTCTCTTCATGATGAATGGTGGCCAAAAACACACTATGGACAATGGAGAGAACGTGAAATGGGTTTGGAAAGAGAACCTTGGATGGATTTCTCTTCATTCCCTGAGGGAGACTCTATTCAGTATGGATCAAATCGCAGTTATTCAAGTGAAGAACTTCAAGTGAGAGTAGATCAAAAGCATAATGCATAGAGGGTGCTGGATATGTCTCATCCTTCAGCACGCGCTACTGGTGTCTCAGTGTCTCAGTATCTTGGACTTGACCTGGACCTGGCTTCGGAGACACAGTTGTCGATCTTGATGGATATGCATATGGAAGTGAGTATAGAATATGCTAGTGAATGATAGGCCATTAAACACATTACAACGATGAAGGTACGATTAGCAAAGAATATTGAACGACAACGCTTGTTACAACCTCGTGATATGCAAGACCCTAGTGGTTTTATTCCTTCCACAGAGAGATAGAGATTTGTTTGTTTATATATCTTTATCCTGATTCCTTCTTGGATGGATGGATGCACCGAAAGTATTAGTGGATGATAGTGGAAGGAAGGAGGCAGAACTGGCAGTTCGTCAATGGTTAGAAACGAATCCTTTAACTCCACTCTTAAAGGTTGAATTTATGGTGAATTCCTTATTGTAGAAACGATTGATGGATGATCCGACTTTGTTGGATGAGTTGTTGACTCAAATCAGGAAAAACTTGGATGAAGAGGTATAAATAGCTTCAAATTGTAACTCTGTAGATAGTGCAGTTACTTTTGAGTGATGATGCTCGATTGCTTGTGGATATTCTTTGTAGTTGTTGAACTGGTTTGTTTGATGTTGTATTTGGATGTATTGGTGTATTTGTTCAGGATCACAGTTTGATAAGTCTGTTTGTGTATCATTGTAATGGAACCTACAAAAAAGAAACAAGACTACATAGAACAAACAATCCAATAAACGAATCATTCCAGTAAAGCAGCATCTTCTTCTATATCCATATTTCCCTCTTCTTCGTTTCCTTCTTCTGCCTCCTCTTCGTCTCCCTCCACCTCATCTCCTTCTTCTCCTTCCTCTTCATCATCACTTCCGTTATCCACAAGGAAACACGAATAATCCAACATCTCCTCCGTAGGATGGATGTTCTTGCTGACAATAACACGAGGCAATTTCTACAACTCAACAGTACTCATAACCGCTACAGGACAACAATAACGATCAATTGCCGAATCATTTATCATCTCTTCAGCAATCTTCTCATACTCCATACCCTCCTTCCACTGTTTAATCATACCCCGGTCTCTACCTCATTAATCATCACTTCAACACTCACATAGTTTCCAAAGGACAGATCGCAGGTTCAGCATAGTGAGGCAACTCATTTGTCAACCAATCATAAACAATTTGTTTGGAGATACTAGATGGACGAATATCCTCTAATTATCATTCTTCATTCTCACTTTCACTTTTCTCCTTATTTCGTTCCATCAAATTTGTCATCAACACATCAACTATCTTTCAATTTCTCTTATAATTCGTACAAGAATCATATAAACTTGTTCTATAATAATAACTGATTGAAGTCGCGGGACAAACACATAATAGATCCTCACACAATTCTTTATATTTTAGATTCTGGTAACCATAAGCATAACACTTATACAAATAATCGCTCACACCCAATTCTCTCTCACGAAGAACAACTTCTCCTGGTTGAACAAATAAGTGGATATTTTCGTCAATTCGACGTAACTACTTCATAATCAACCAATTAACATACAGCATTTAAGTCATCATAATTCTGTCGATCCACTTGATATAATGATGATGCATCACAGATTGCTTTGATTACAGAGTGGCGGCCCACTTTTGGGTACCCAATTACACCAACACTCATCACTTCTCCTTTCTGCTTCTGGAGTGCTCTCAAACATTTCATTAGGTAGTCCACACCGAAGGAGAAGCAATCCAACTCGGTATTGTGAGCATTCCGAGAAATTGCAATTTCACGGTTCTGATGCGCATGTCGCTTCTTCTTCATTCCCTCACGACCACATTTCCAGAGAATTACTGGAATGTCTCCAGAGAGATTCCTCATAGTCTATCTCTGAAGAAGAAACAATAGAAATACTTGCTTAAGAATCTCCTTTGGAACTAAATCGATTTTATTCAGAATCAGAATCACAACCTTCTCAGGCATTTCTGTAGCTAATGCTTTTTCCACAGACAGACAACGAGAATTCTATTATGATCAAGTAAGCAAAAATCCTACTATGGCATCACGAGCATCAACTACTTCAAGAATCACATCCGAATTACCAATAATCTAAAATCAAATCTCAGTAATGACTAGTACATGTGTTAGGACAGCTGCTACACTTCCATGAGGGAGAAATCCAGGATCATCAGTCTCTTCAGACTCCTCAGAATCTGATACTTCTTCTCCTCTTTCAATAGCATCTTCTTTCATCTGCTTATTACTCTTCCAAGCTATCCATACCCTTTGCAAACGTCGTTGTTCACGAAGAAGTGCTTTTTGCCTTTCACGCTCTTCTTTCATATCCTGAGCCTAGAAAATGACTTCAACATACAAAGTCCAACTTCTTGTAACAGTTCCTCTTTGAATGGCCAACTATTGGGAATACCAGGATCGCGTTGCTTTGGTATAATCTTTCCTGCTCTTCTAGCACGCTTTTCTTGCTTTTTGGCCTTTCGCTTTCGCTCAAAGAACTATTCGTTATTCATTTATCCCAAAACCACAAGTTTTCGAGCTGTATATTGCTGACGAATTGTCTTTCTCTTGCTTTTTGACTTCTTTGGTACCATTTCCAAAAGTGAATGGAAAATGAGCGAGAAAGGAATGTGTGCGGCATCCTGGGAGTTTCGACTAGCCCAAATCCCCAATCCCCAATGCCGCAACCCTACTTGTAGTAACACATTTTTGGAATCCCAATAATAGTTGTCCAATAATCCAGAATAAGATATGACGAGATCTGAGGCCTCTATCAATTGGATAGAAAGGGAGATTCAAAGGATTCAATACAACCAAAGAGTATTCAATCAAAAGGAAATCACACTTCATGAAGGAAAACCAAACATATCACAACAATCCTTTTCGTTGTAAGTATCTCAATTTCGCTGTTTCAATGTCCTTATCACTTAACGAAGAGACTGGAATATCCTCCTTCTTCTTTTCCTTCTCAATCTTCTCTCCTTTTGTTCTATACAATACCAATTCACTTCCTAAACTCAATTTCACATCCTTCAGACCTCGAATTCGCTTCAATTGTTTCACTAATGCCTCTTCTGCCACTTCACAACAACTACGGAATCAACTATGAGTCAT